>NW_015150631.1:1034076-1071983 GCF_000732505.1 Cyprinodon variegatus | reverse complement strand
CCACTACGTTTTGCAGTGTGGACCAACGTAGTGGGGGTACATTTTCCCATGAGACTGGGTTGCCTGCATGCAACGGGTCACACAGCAACTCACATCATAACATGACTGTACATAACTGTTCAGACAGCAGATGCTTTAAAATATCTAATTTAAGGGGGAAGTGTTGGCCTAGGGGTTAGAGCAGTGCGTTTGAGCTCTGAGAAGGTTGCAAGTACCCAGTTTGATCCAGACAGCCTGTACTCTGGGTCTCTTAGCAAGACCCTTAACCCCACATTGCTCCCCAGGCGCCACACAGTAGTGCCCACTGCTCCCAAAGGGGATGGGTTAAATGCAGAGGTAAATGTCTACAGTGTGAGATCAATAAAGTTTCATTGTTATTATTGATTTACTACCACATATGGAAGAAGCACAATTCAAAATTTTTTGGAGGTGAAAATATTGGAATTGGAAAGTTCTTACCACAATGAAAAGTTGGATATAAGTCACATGTGGGCAAAACAAAACAACAACAAAAAAACAGATTTGGGGTGCATTTGTCTATAATGTGAAGGAAGCCTAATGGGTGCATTTTTACACTTGACGACTTTAGTGGAATTCCACTGATGAGTTAAAATGTGTTTAATTCCAATTGAAGTATTATACCAAAAGTAACTTCATCTTCCAGGGTCAACAGACATCACAATCCAGTGTACATAAGTGGACTCTCAATGACATTGAAAGCTAGTTAGATGCTCTTTATTCAAGGGTATTGGAGGAAATAACCGAATGCAGACACTTGCCACTTAAGTTTCAGTAGAAAGAAAAGTTTGAAAGCAACAAATAATTTGTCTTTTACCTCACAGTTATGTGCCATTTTGTTTGATTCAAGCACCCCCAACCCGCCATAAAAATAGATGAGCAAGGTTTTTTCTTTGTTAGTGTTAACACTTTGTTAAAATAATGTGAAACGCAGCTGTGCTTGTGTCTCCATTCACTAAGAGAGTCTGTGTTTCAGGACTAACCACCTAAAGTAAGCATGTCTCCTATGACAGAGAAATTCCCATTGAAAATACCTGAAAAGCATCTTCATTTCACATGAGGTATGATATCCCGTATTATACTTTACAAAAAAATGCTCATGTTGATGCAGGTTATCACAGTCACACCTCAACAAGTGTCTCCATTCAAAGGTTAAGTAGATAGTTGGAGTCTCAGAAATGTAACAGCAGCTCATCTTACAGAGGAATGAGATGAGGAGCTGACTTTTTACTGGAATTAGACACCTGCAGTAATAGCTATGAGTCTGAGAAAATACTTCAAGTTTATGCAAAGCAAGCTGAAAGAAAGGCAAGTGCATGTGTACAATATGTTTTAGTTTCAAGATCATTAAAAACACTTTACATAAATTCAACAGACAAAACAGACAGAACACAGAGAAATGTTAGACTACATGCTACAATGAAAAGTTTGAACAGCAGTGTCATTAGCAGTTCTAAACAAATTCTTGTTGTTTTCTATCTTGAATTACAGAAGTTCAGGGTTTTACCATTTTTTGCAGTTCTCTAGTAGTTTTTTCCAATATCAGTGGAGCATAAGAACTGAATGCCTTCTGGATCAGTTGCAGGTCTTTGAACGGCTTTTTATGCAAACCCTTAAAGATATTGCAGTAATCTGTTTGAGAAAAGATAAATGATCAAGATCTCATCAAAATCCTCCATCAAAAAATATATATTAAATACCTAATTTTATTTAGTTTTATAAATAAGTTGACATAAAATTTTCCCAATGACATGTTTGCTCAAAATATAAATATAATCAGCTGTAAAAATTTATAATCCTCCTAAATCCATTTTAATGTTACGGAAATTATCCTTAAATTGGCAGAGATAGTAGACCTCATCACCTCTGGGATTGCTGTGGACTGCACAGATAAATTGCAGCAAGATAAAAAAAAAAAAGAAAGAAAAGTGTCAACAGATTTTCAAAAAAATATGAAATCCAACTATGTCATTTGTCAACATTTGCCAGCTCTGTTTCAGCTCTAGGAGAATATAAGATCTATGGATTAAGAACTATGGATTAAATGATTTTATGAAATATTTCTCTGTAAATACTTGTCTGATTTATGATATAGTTGAGTTAATGTAAAACAGTTAATGTAAACAGAGAGCCCACCACTTCTAGCAGTAATATTAGAGGTGGTGGGCTCTGTGTTTATTTCACAGCTCCTCTGTTAGCAATCCCGTCATGCACAGATCGGATGCCAGACAGTTGTTTTTTTTTGTTTTTTTTTTTTTTTAAAGATTTACTGTAATGAATGGTAGAGAAAAACAAATACTCTGGTTAGCCTCCCCTCTGGTTCACCAACAGCTGTAATGCAATAAAAAGTCCAGTAATCCCTGGTACATCTTACACTAGCCATATTAAACATTTCACAACAGCTTTCTTCCTTTCATGCTAGGGGGGAAGGCTGAGTGAGCTCTAACCACTTATTTTTCTCATAACCTCCCCTTGAACCCTGTGAGACTGAGCAAAGACACACTTCAAAATTTTACTTCACATCAGCTTTCAACACCATCATCCCACAGAATCTGATAGGAAAAACTGGAACTGCCAGGCTTCAATACACCCCTCTGAAATTGACTGTTAGACTTCATCATAGATACACCACAGTCAGTCCGGGTCGGACAGAACTCCTCTGATGTCATCACCCTAAGCACAGGCTCCCCTCAGGACTGCGTCCTGAGCCCCCTGCTGTTCACTCTCATGACACACGACTGCGTCCCCAGGTTCACCACCAATCACATCGTAAATTCTGCATCAAACTGACAACTCCAAACCAAAACACTGAAGAATTACACCATATATATTTAATGCTCTGAACTTCCATATCAATAGGTTTTTTTTGCTCCATGTTTATCCTCCCACAATGTTTACATTTGATCACCACTACACTTTAAGAAATGGAAATGTAATGAGAGTTTTACAAAACGAAATTTCATTTCAACAAAAGCTGTCTAAGTCTAAGTTTACGAGAACCCCAAGGAAATAAGTTGACAAAGGATATTGCACTCCCTAATGAGAAACAAGCAATTTTGTATATTTTGTATATTTCTTCTCATTGGGCTTTAAAAAGCCCATGTTCTTTACTTAATGCAGGGTTTTAAACTTCAGCACACATAGATCTCACACTTCATCTGATATACGTAAAAGCCTTGTTCCGCTATTTTCCTACAGAGTAGCTGTAGGTAGCTTAGCTCTTAACATGGTACTGTACCTTATTCTCATTGACCTCAGGAAAAACATGCTGCATTTAATGTTAGTTTGTTGTCAGGAAATGCCTAAACCAAACAGACAGTTAAACCAGTTCTATGAATCATCTCCAGGATTAAATTGCCTTGTATCAAAGAAGCCCTGATCCTTATGGGAGTTACAGAAAAGATTATACTTTTAACAGGAACAAATTTCTAATAGACAGGCAAAAGTAATCGGATCATTCACTGAGGGTACGGTTATCTGGCTCCAATTCAACCAGGAGAGACTCGCATAGAGCAAAGTTGCAATTAGAAAAGTTTTATTTAATTGAATTCAATTTATTTATACAGGTAACACAGTCAGATTGGTCAAGATATTTTTCTCTAAGGAAAACCAGCTGATTGTGAAGAATCATTGACTCTGCAGTCCCTCACACCAAGCATGCATGTAGACACAATGGAAAGGAAAACTCTCTTTTAACAGGAAGAAACCTCCCGCAGAACCAGGGTCAGTGTGAGCGGCCATCTGCTGAGGCCGGCTGGGATTTAAGGAGACAGAAGCATATATTGACATAAATTAAATAAGATCTTTGGCACTTGGGCCCCTTCAGAAGACTTTGATGCTGAGAATCAATGTTCACTCAGGTGATTTACCTAGTCCAGTTCCTGCAGGAATATGAAATCAGTGGGCCTCATGACAGAAGCTTTCACACGAAAACAAATCTGTTCTTAAATCATTCTAAGGAGTGATGTAGGAAAAAAATGTCTGCTATTTCTAAACTTCCTTACAGGTACGGACACATTTTTACTTGCGCAATCAGTCACCTGTGTTTTTTTACTAAATGACTTCATTTGCTTTACTTAGAAACAATTGTCCATTTTATCAGGCTACATAATTTTATATTATGCAACTCTGCAATTATAAATTACATTTTTATTTGCAGATCAGTCATTACACCTGCAGCTGACATGTCAGTATCCTGGGGAAACTGGTTTAATTTGTTGTGATTTTGTCAAGAGAAAGAACAGTCAAAAAATCAAGCTACTTTGGAAATTAAACCTTGAACAGAAAAAGGATAGAAAGTTCAGCTAAACTCCTCTAATGGTAACACATGCATACATATCACCCCATGGCAGCTCCTTAGCTTTGCAATTATACTAAATGTGGAATGTTTGGGTTTGGGTCTGTCTGAATCTGTCACATTAGAGTTTCACCATTAACATTTCTATGTTTATATACATAGGCTTTCCACTTATATGACATTATTTATCTAGAATGATCAAATTTTGTGCTTGAATCTAAACATGTCTCAAAACCAAAAACCAATAAATAGGATCAATTGCGACTGGAGCAGGTACGGAAAGGAAAAACTGCCACATATTCAGTACATTAAAAGTTGCAAGACATTTATTTGCAAATGTAAAAATTTTAATATTACTTGCAATGCATGCATTAAAAAGGCTAAATGAAAAAAATATTTAAACATTTTAATTAACAATTGAATATTAATTGACTACAAAATTACAAAGTAAACAGAAAGCAACAAAAACAACTGCTAATGAAAACTACAGGGAGCACATGCAGAGTAGCTGGAAATAAACAGAAGGAACCGGAGAGTTAAAGGAAGCAATGAATGCTTGATGAGAAACAGGTGTGTCTTTCTTTCAGTACCTATCTACTTTACATACGAGGATGTTGAAACATGTGGTTGTATAAAAGGTAAAAGTTCCCTGTAGGATGTGCTAGTGTTTTTGAACAATGGGTTTATGTTTATTTTTCTTCCTAATTGAAGGAGTGGCATTCCCCGAGACGGCCACTCGTCTGTCAGGATTCCTCACAGAGCACAAGGAAGGATTTCTGAAAGAATTTATCATCATCAAGATCTGCAGCAGACTTATGATGGTGCCAAAGTATTTCTGACTATTGTCAAAAAATATATAATTTTGTGCAAACTAAAGCAGTTAAGCACAAGAAATGTGCCCCCATTGTAAAGGTTTAAGGATTCATTATTAAAAAAGGATTTTTCAGTAAAAATTTCAACCAGATAAAGGATCTGTGATGAAAACTGTTTATGTGCTTTTTAAAGGAACGAGTTTTACTCGGTGTTTTCTATTGTGTGTTTTCATAAGGTTTTCTTTTGTCATTCCTCTGTTTGAGCTGTTAAATCTGCAACAATACACTGGAAAACATTAGACCACAATAGACATAATAGAATAGAGACACACCTCTACCCTGTAATAAGTTAGTGGAAGTAATTTACAAGAAGTGATTTTGTTTGGTACATGATTAAATGTTTTTAAAGAATATCAAATCTACATTAGAGTAAATAATCAAATTAAAGTACGTTTCAAAGCGTTAAAGGAGAACTTTATGCCAAATTGAGACTATAAGTACATTATAACTATAATTAGTTTTACACTTCAAATCTTAAGCCTTTGAACGTCATAGATGGGAGGACCAAAACGTTATGACCTTTCTTATTTTTCCTGGTCTTTTATCTTCAAACATGTAGGCTCTGATAACTTCACCACTTCCCATAAGTTGGTTGGTGATGATTAGGCAGTAGATTATAGGCTGTGATTTGTTTCCATCTTTTGGGATGGCCACATCGACCACTACAGGTGTCCTCTGCTGCTTATCAATGATCACAAGGTCTTGTTGGTTGGCCCCAACCATTTTGTCTCTTTGTTTTGAGAAGTCCCAAAGGATCTTAGCTCTATCATTCTCCACCACCTTGGAATATGGCTCCCATTTTGAACTGGGGTCTCCAATTTGTATCCTGCACAGATGTTTCTGTAAATTATACCAGCAACTATTGCTGGCAGTTAGGAAGGAACTAGGACCCGGAACAAGGATTATTTTTGAGAGTAACTGGCCTAACGAGAAAAAGTAGCCTCAGTGATAAATGTTTTAATTACACATAAGGCTCCATGTTGAATAGCAATGGGCTATACGCAACTCAACTACTTCCTGAACTTCAGCCAGCTCTTCTGTTTCCTCTTTCATTACTAGACAAACCAAGTAACCCAGGTGTGTGTGAGACATCTGTAACCATGATGAAAACTTCCAGGCACACCTGGATAAATTAGCTAAAATCTTTGCAATTTGACCTTTTTTTTGATAACTTCATAGGGGTTTAATATCAAGAAGTCTCATGGGGAACCTCCAAAGATGCCTTGTAATGCCATTACAACACTGACCTTTTTCTTTTAGGATGATAAAAGGAAACATTTACATCTTATTTGAATTGATAAACACAAGAACAATGAGAGAGGAATATTCTAAGAAAATCTATGTGCCTTTTCATCTGGGTCTTTATCCCAAAAGGAAACAGTAATCTATAAAATATTATGGATATAATTTAGGGATTCCTTTGGTAGAAATTAAATACATTTTTGCATCACCTTTTATGATTTGGAAGAAATAAAGTCCTTAAAGCCACGCAAAAGCATTTTTCACACTTGGTAGATAGTGTGGATCAACCAAATACAGCAGCAAGAGAAAGATAGCTGTGCAATGAGCAGCTCAGGCATAGACGGCTGAGAAAACTGGATTACTAACCCCACAAGGTAAAAGGAGCTAATTGTATCACTTTTGGCTTTCCATATTCCATAGATTTCCAAAGAAACACAACTGGTGGAACCGAGTTTGTCAGAGTTGAGCGCCCATCAGTCATTTATTGAATAAGCTTGTATGAGAGTAAAATGTTGCACATCTGTCTCATTAGTTCTCAGATTGGTAACTGGGTGCTAAAGTTGGTGTTAGGATTTGGTTGTGGTTTGAGGACCCCAATGCAGAGGCAGGGACACAGAGGTGAGTTTCTTGTACGGTAGATTTAATGAAAGGTTAACAGTAGTGATGATATGGGATGAGCCGAGGCTTTGAGGCATGTGTCGAGCAATGGAGGGGGCGTTTCCCTGAAGCGCATGTCGAGGCGTGATTCAGTTAGGGGAGGGGCCAAAATTGATGACTTCCGAGGCCTCGCTAACGTGACACCACGTGACCGCTTCGGGAAGTGGTTCGGGAAGCGCAAGAATTTTGACAGGCATTTAAACAGCCTCAAGATTCAGTCAAGATGTGGGAGATTGGAGGAGCTGCTGTCAGCATGATAGAGTTTGAATAGATTCTGAGAATAGATTGGTTGGAACAATCTAGTTGTTTAAAACTAGTTGTTTAAAACTATTTTGGTGAGAATAAACAATGTAATGATCAAAATCTGAGCAGGCCACCGGACACAGTTAGTGTTAGCACATCAGCATTAAAAACTATTTTCTCCGCTCTATGGTTATCTATATTAGTGGTGTCATCTATAAGACACACGCTCTCTCCCTAGAGGTCGATTGTTCAAAACCGGCCTTTGACTTTTGAAAGTTGCAATTGAACTTAATTATTTTGGCTAATGAGACTAATTTGCATTGGTTTGCCCTAGTAGAAATATAGATTAGGTAAAAATGCTGCCAAATTAGGTCGGTTTAGCCAAAAGATTGGTTGAACACAACTTCCGACTGAATAAAACCAAAAAATGTGGAAAACCTATTATGTTTGAATAAAAATGACTAACACCTTTTATTTTGCTCATGTCCAATTTGCACAAACACTTTCACTGCCTGCTTGAGTTTATTTCACTAAAATGGCAGAAAAACTGTGCACCTTAAATGATTGTTCTAAGAAATTTTTAAAAAATTTACAAAAGATTTTATTATACACACAAACAATTAACAATTTCTAAGGAACTAAAAAGTGGGAAAAAAAAGAAACATTTGCAAAAAATCACAGATTTTATAACTAACTGTAGTTCTGCGCTGCACCAGTAGGTGGTGACATGTTCATATGAAGCTTCATGAACTGTGGGGATCGTTGAAGCAATTTGGCCAAATGGTTCATTGCCTCATGAGGCTTCATCTCACCATCACTACCAGAAACCATGGAGACTTCAGGGGAAAATAATAACAACGAGGAAGACACAGTAAGACAGAGTTGTACGAAGTTAGACGAGGAACCAGCTCTGAGGAACTGCACAAGGTGAGTATTGATGGCTAACTGAACAAAGAGAGGACTAATGAGCAGATTAGGAGCAGGTGTGAAGAGAGCAGTCTAAGGAGCTAGGGAGAAGGAGACCAACACAGGAGAGCAACAGAGGGCAACAAATAAAAACCTAAGAACTGAAATATAACCAGAAAACACAACAAAATAAGAATTAAACCAATAAAACTAGAAATTTGAATACTCAAAAGAAAACATAACAGAACCAAGACTGTGGCAGTTGGTGGCACAATATAGCAGACAGCATGTCATACAGGAGCTGTAAACCACCCCTAAATCTTTTTACTGGTACCGTTCCTTTCACCCCTAAACAGGTCACCAGCCCATCGCAGGCAAACAGGACAAACAGCTTTCTACACAGCCTCACACCTAAGGGCACTTTAGAGCAGTCAATTTCCCTGATTTGCAAGCTACACTATTGGAGGAAGCCGGCACAGCTGGAATCAACCCAAACCTGCATGGTGAGACTTTGCCTACATTCCAAAAGCTTAATTAAGGATTTTCTTACAGCAAGACAAGAAAGTCATTAAAAAGCAAACTGATTCACCATGAAGCCTGATTTGAATTAACAGATTAATAAGCTTGTCAATAAAATTCTCCTTTATAATGAGGTAGCTGTATGAACAAATTTCATGTTTTTCACTGTCAGGCGTCATGATATCACATAAAATCTGTTAGCTCTAAACCCTACAGTATCATGACGACTTTGGGGACAAAATATAAAACCTTTCCTGTATACTTTAGATTAGCAGTATTTTCAGCTGCAGAGAAAATTCAACTGACTGCCTGAAGGAAATTGTTTAGAATTATTAGGATTGCTTTTACCTATAACAAGCTGTGCTTTTAAACTACAGAACTTTCTGTTTTTTAAAACGTACTAGAGGCAACTGTTCAAACAATTAGCTGATCTCCTGAGCTCATATTTGTACGTTCCACCAATAGTTCTCCTACCACTGTTGACCATTGAATGGCTGCTCTTGCTGTTGCCTTATTAACAGATTTCCCACTAGCATCTTAGCAGGATCTCTATAGTTACTGCGGGCCTCCAGCTGCTCTCCTTTCCAAGGTACATATCAATGTCGCCTTAGGTTTCTAGCTGAATCATACTCTTTTAGTCATACATCCCCTTGGCCTTCACGATGCTGTTAGTTCTCACAGTTTTTCTAACAAATCTCTCAAGGCTTCATAGAGGAGCAGTATTTATAGTGGGAAATTAAACACACTCTGAGAATCTATTTAGTAATTAGGGGACCTCTGGAGTTTTAATATATCTCCCAAGGCACTATATATATATATATATATATATATATATATATATATAAAGGCTGCTCCAAAATTCTTGATAATTTTAATGATAAACCGCAAAAGATCAGACATTTTTTAAGCAGATGCATCATTTTGACAGATGTGTTTTTAAACACAGTTTACTGTGTCAGTCAGTTAGAAACAACTCCTGTATCAGTTAAATGACTTTTTTGAAACATATTGTTTTGCTCTATGGGCTTGACGCATGCACCTACGCATTTGGGTTGCTGGATGATAGAGAAAATTGTTGCAAATCATTTAATGTCCTTCCTGCAACTTAATAACATGCTGCATTCTTTCAAATTTGGATTCTGTCCTCAATATTCATTAATTGCTATTTTATTGAACAACAAAAAAAAAAAGGCATTGATAAAAGCCAAACCATCAGAGAGGCCTTTTTAGATTTGAAATCAATCGAATCATATTGACCTTCAACATAAATGATCTTTTAAACTTTGATAACACATTAGATTGGTTCAAAACATATCTAAAGCAGATAAAGCAATGTTTGGTCATTAATAACGAAGATACATCTCTTTTAACATTAGAAACAGGTGTCCCTCAGGGATCAGTACTTGCTTTTTTACAGTATAAATCTACTTTCCTACAACACGTCCCAGGGCAGGTTTCCAAATGTATGCAGAGGTAATTGGTGGTAATTTATCTAAGCAATGTTGAAGCTATATCTTCTCTTCTGCAGCTCTATCTATCTGGTTTTAAAGATCAGGACTTATTTTTAAAATGTCAGTGGAAAACAATCAGTGTTTCATATTACACAGAGAGGGACCATTCGTCTTTGTGCAGTCTCACAAAGGATATCAAGCCATGCACTCTTAAAGATTTGGAGTGCTTTTGGAAGAGAAACTGACACAGAGCATCACAGATCCTACACAGCTGGCAAGAGGTTCATTCTAACATATCCAACATACGGCTTTTAACCAAACTCACTTGCAGGTGTCTTGTACTAACCTTTCTTAAACTCTTACCATCCAGTTGATGGGATTTTTTTTTAACATCCTTGTGCCTGAAAGCTAAAACAAACAGGCCTCTGTGTCACATCATTTATACGTCCAGATAAGCAGAAAGAGAATGATAAATAATTACAATTTTGTTGAAACTCCAAAAAAACAAAGGTAAAGTGTACTTTTTCTTTAAATGCTTCCATATTTTGAAAGTCATCATTATGAGTGTGAATTGTTGTGCAACAGGGGGTTTTAAGGCAAAACATGTGTTGTTTTTTTCTATAGATGACATTAATAAATGCAGGAAATGCAAGACTTATTTAATGAAAGTCACAAATTTAGGAGGGACGTCAATGAACCTATTACAATTAGTAAAAAGGCTGCTACGAAATCATGCTCTCTGCGCAGATGCTAATAAACGCATTTATTTTGCTCTGCTGCCCTCTAGTGATAACATCTGGGGATTTTTCAAAACTGATTTTTGAGATCCAACTGGAGCAGCCAGAACATTTTTAGGTCCTAAAGGTTCTGGTTTGGTGTCTTAAACTTCAAGGGTGTGGAACCACCAATTTGTCACATCTAAAACTGGATTCCTAAAAGAAATTTGAGCTTATTGTCCAATTTTTACCACATAGATATATCCTACAAAACTCACTCTACAAGTTTTATTTGCTCTGCTGCCATCTGGTGGAAAGAATAATGAGGTAAACACCATTTCAACTTTTAATCTTAAATTTTAGCTCAGTTACCGTAAATATGTCATGAAAATTGATAACATAAAATCAGTAGGACTGCAAATAGATAGAAGCATAGCCAGACAGTTTTTATAAGGGTGGCCAGGTAATAGCCAATGTACACTGAGGGGTGGCCGAAAATGGATAGGTGCCAGAACCTCAGGGTCAATCTACACTGTTCCAAAAGGAAAATTAACAAGCACAACATCCATATTTTTTAAATGAAGACCAATTATACTTTCCTACAGCCTTTGCTAACAAATAGATGCATATGTTTAAACATCTGTGCTCTCAAGATGAAAGTATAGTGGGTAAAATTCTTTCACGTTTGAGTTCTGGGGCAGACATCTTTTCTATTGTCATTACTTACCTAGTTTCATCAATAATCATTCTGCATAAAATTGATATTTACCAGTACTAATATCTACATAAATTTATTGCTTAATAAGTTTTTATTAAAATATTTATTTATCTAAGATTTCAACAAAGACTCCTAAATGACTTGCAGAGACGCATAATTCTCTCTTTACCCCATAAAACACAAAATCTAGTTCTGAAAAAAAACATGAATTCTGTACTTATCATCTTTAATGTTAGTATATTAATGTGCATAATTAACCACAGTGCTTTTTGTTGTCAAGTAATCGTTACTATATAAAAACTTGAGAGTATTACTGCTGCCACCATCTGTATTAGAAATTTCTTTATTTGCTCTTAGAAATAAACTTCGTAGTTAAAGGATAATAAAGTCAAATGTAATAAGGCTAAGGGTATGATTACTACAGTAATAAGGATTCAAGCTCAAAACTAATTAAACCATATTGATATCGATCATATTTTGTACTTTAAAAATACATTCTTATTAAATGCTCTCAAAAAGGCTTTTACGGATTTATCATGTGGTAAATTATGATTTTTGATAACATGTGTTTTGAGTTCATGACACAATTTATTGTACAGTTGTAAAAAGAATAAAGAACCGCGTTTGCCTTGTGTATTACTGTGTAATTATTGATTAGCGCGTGCGCATACGCTCCGCGTGCTGATTGGATGAGGCTGTCGGGCTGAATTTCCGGGTCAGACTGAACACAATCAGCTGTTTTTCTAAAGAAAACATCAGTCAGTCTCCGTCAAGCTGCAATCATGTCCGCCTCTGGGTTTATGCTGCTGATTCTGGCTGCGTCTCTGTGTTCCGGTAAGATTTTAATGTCTGCCTTGCACTGACATAACGACCAGCCGCCATTTACTTTCTGTTTACCGAGCAGCTAGAATAATAAATAATTCCCTATTGACAGTATATAGTTCCAAAAAAACACAAAACAAAACAAACAAAAAAACTCACCATTTTCTTCATCATGAATGTGTATTCTCCCTGCAGGAGATTCCAGATTCATTGCTGACCCTTTTCAGTTCACTGGACAAACTCATCTGGTAAGAAGATGCGTCTTACATTTAGAAATTAATAATAATAATAATAATAATAATAATAATAATAATAATAATAATAATAATAATAATAATAATAATAATAATATCTCTTCTGTTCCTACTTACCTGTTATTTCCAGTCACGCGGGATGTGTCCAGAATGCAGTCAGATCATCCAGCTCTCCACCAACATGATCTTCAGCAGAGACACCAAGGTATGAGCCTGCAGGTTTTATTATGACAATGTTAGAAAAACAAGTTATTTACAGACTCTAATAACAGGAACACTGTACATCCCAATGAAGACACTATTACAGCTATATATATATATATATATATATATATAAAAAACTGATATCTGTATTAATAGTTTTGTCAATCATAAAATAAAGTGTTTTATTTTTGGAGGTTGTAAAAGTTATAAAAAATGCAGAAGCTCCTTTGGTATATATGTATATATTTTGGAGGCACCATGAATTCTCTTCTGCCATTAAATATGTCATGCTTTCACAGGTGACTGTGTTTAAAGCCTTGCATGCTTTGTGTCAGCGTCTCCCCAAAGAAGAGGCATCAGAATGTGAGTCACAAGTGAAAATATATCTCCCTAAGATCCTGCAGCAAACATCCAGTCAGTGGGTGAGTTTGACTTCTCCTCACACCTGTTTTTGTATGTATATTTCATAAGGTTTATAATATTAAAGATAACGCCTGTTTATACAGAAACCAGAAGAGATCTGTGAGGTTTTTGGACTTTGTGCAACCCACAAGGACAAGGAACTGCAGGAGTTCCCTCAAAATGTCCTCAGTAAAGACACATCCAGCTCTGTAGTCGGCACTGCTGCTGAAACCCAAGTTAGTATGAAAAAGCAGAACATGACAAAGTGAGAGCAGAAGTGAAACCTTGATTTTTTTTACAGTAACTGATCAATCTGTACCTTATTCCTCTTTCTAGGATGTATTCAACCCAATTTGCACTGTGTGTTTGATGGTTATCAAGAAGCTGGAGACGCTGCTGCCTAAAAATATGACTGAAGTGTGTCTTTAATTTTATACTATTCTGAAAGTAGCCACCATCCTGACTTAAGGCAGCAGAGCAATTATCCTCTCTTTTAACCTGCAGGAAACTTTAAAGAAGCTGATGGAAGAGGTCTGTGATCTGGTACCATCCAGCTACAAGGACCAATGTGATGATTTTGTAAACAAATATGGGGTGGAGATTGTTGAATTCCTGTTGGCATCAGCTGCGCCTCACACCATATGTATGCTTTTGCACCTTTGCTTGTTTGAGACGCAGCCTGCTCCAGGTCAGTAAGATGTATTTTGGAACCAAGAATGATTGGTTTTTATAAACTGTTTTTATATCACATCTCAAAGAGACAATTTGATTAGTTTCATATGATCGACTTCATACCTTTAAACAAATTTTTAACGTTTTTAATCTTGTGAAATGTATTTAGAATTTTGATCACATAACACCTACAGTGCAACAAATGTTATCTAAATCATTTACACTGCAGCAATCCCTCCTGAGCAAGCATGTGGTTAAAGCGGAGAAGAAAGACTCCTTTTTTAATAGGAAGAAACCTAAACTGGGATCATTCTAGGTCTGTTGTAGCAATCAGAGCTTAAGAGAGCAAGGGTTATAAAAAAAAAACAAAGAGATCATAGCATTAATAGAATAATAGCTCCACGATACAGCCTTCCAGAAAGGAATTGAAGTCAAGCACACAGAGGTCATGGTGTCGCTTACATGGAGAGAAAAAAAAAATCAATACTGGACATTTAGTACTTAAGTAGGTCAGAGGTAAAGAATGATTTCTGTTATGAAGGAATCTGTTCCCTCACCTCTTATTCACAAATACCACTTTCCTAATAGACTAACAGAGCCTAAAAACTATTGATAAGAACCTGTCTGACAACATGAAGTAGGCTGAAGTCGTGATTTGCAGTCATGTTGCTCTGACAACAGATCTACTTTGTAGTGGATCACTTTTGCATTTGTTCTTCCCAGAGCTGGACCCAATCTCTGACTGTGAATCCTGCCAGACACTTACTGCACTGAGCCGTCTGCACCTGGGCCTAAACGCCACCGAAACTCAGACATCAACTTTCCTCCAGTCTGTGTGCACCCTGCACCCAAAAGCCATCCCCAAGGTCTGAGTCTCACCTGACGCTGACAATTACTAATACCTGAAGTTATTCATTTTTTAATGAATTTTTTTTTAGTTTTCACCAGTTACTTTCAGTGTTTTTATAGGAAAAACTCACAAATCTGAACTCTCTTTACAGTGTGAGGCTTTTACCAGAGTCTATGGCTCACAGCTGCAGAAGCTGTTGGGAAACCAAATGGATGCCCCACATGTTTGTGAAGTAAGAATAAGAAATGGTTATAAACAGAATGTATTGTCCTCACAGAGATGAGAAAGAAACTTGTTCATATCTGTTCAAAAATTATCAGAGGAGTAAAATCTTGAAAGATTTTGTTATCCCTGACATGGTTTTTTTTTATATTTAAGGACCAAATGTGGTCTATCGTGAACATATTTGAACTTTCATAATATTGAAAAATATTTTTTACAGGTTCATGTTATCTGATTATTTCTGTCCTGCAGAAAGCTGATCTGTGCGTCCCATCAAAGAAGCTGGAGCCACTGGGGAAAAATCCCTGTACCTGGGGACCAAGCTACTGGTGCAAAAATGTAAACACTGCTCAGGAGTGTGGGGTAGGTACAAGTCATTTTCATTATTCAGCTGGTAAACCTGAACATCAGCCGTTTTCATTTTGGGAAATGAAAACCAAAAGGTTTCAAATGAAAATGGAAAATAAATAACATGGACATGTTTAAAGAGTTATAGTCCATTAACCAAATTAGCTCATTTTAGACAGTGCATGCTGCTGGTCATGAGGTGGGCATTAGAAACATTCTCCTTCTTTCAAAACAAGAACCATATGGGTTTTTGGTCTAGTGTTTGAATTTGTCCAATATAGGTTCCCAGCTGTGGACGAGTTAATAAATTAGCCTGTAGTGACAAAACGTGTGACCTTATTCTCATTCATTGTGCAAGCTGTTGTATGCACATATTTTAGCTCATATGGCATATCAGCCAAGTCAGTGAATTCCTTTTCAATACTGCTACTGAAAATAATTTTTTCATGGTTTCGTTTTTTTTTTTTTTATCCACAGAACGAGCTCTTCTGTGAGAAATACATGTGGAAGAATTAAAACCTTGTAAGTTTCACGACAGCTACACAGCAGCACTTGGTCTGCCTTGAATAAGTAAAGCACTGAAAATGTTAAATGTTCTGTAAATGAAGTTTCATTGATTGTTCCAGTTTACCTACAAGGTCATTTAGGTGCACTATCCTATTCTATTGTAGCAAAATTCTTAGAAATCTTTATACTTGCATGGGAATCATATTAATCTGTATGTATTTTTAAGTGTTACTCTATAAGCTTAGCTTTGTGATCATTAATGTAAGAACAAAATGAAATTTCTGATTGTCAGCCATAGCAAGAACCTGCAATGTTTCTAAAGCCATTCTAATGAAGGACTGCTTAGCTCATTTCACTCCTCTTCTGTTGATAACTGGATGTCAAAATGTCAACAGATAAAAATAAAATGTGACTAAACATTGTATTGTACTCTAATTCACCATCAAACACACATTTTTGAGTGGGTTTATTAAGAAATTTCCACATGGTAAAAACAGAGCGGTGCAAAAACACAGAGGCTGTTACATTTCTTTGCTTCATTTGGTCTTCAAAGAATGTCCTGATGCTCTTCTGCCACTTTTGATCCCTTTTCCCTCCATGTCACTAAAATACTTAGTTGAACCCCAAAGTGATAAAACTAAGAGCCATCCAGAGTGAGGAGTCTTGTCTCAATCACACCCCCTTGTGGTTGTTTGTGTCACTGCTCTCTTGCCTTTTCCAAATCTGTAAAAAAATGTTAGAAGGAATCGTTAATCAAGACATTTTCAGCCTGTTACAACAGCGCTGCTCGATAGGCATTTAAAAAAAAAAAAACACAATTCCAATAATTAGTTATGTGGACAAACTATAAAGAGGATGGTTTAATATCTTTTCTTTTACAATTCTTACTTAAAAAAAAAATTAATAATAATAATTTGATAGTTCTGTTTTTAGGTCTACCCCACCTAAAGGTACTTTGTACTACTGCCAACAACCATTAAAACGGTAAAATGTCTAGATTAAAAAGAGCCAGAGGAGATTAAATTGACATTACTGAATTTCCCAGTTCAGAAAAGCCCCCTTTAAGACCTCTCCCCATAACTATCTTCACACTTAATATAATTAATAGACATACAGTTTCCAACACATTTGGATTCTTTCCCGGGTAAACCTAAAGGAAAACTTACTTGTATTAGGGCACAGAGTAGGAAGTTGCAAAACAACTCTAGATAAAAAAAAATTACCGATAATTATACTGGGTTAAATTTTTAATAATTGCAAGATAACAGTGGACTGTAATAGTCTGATGGTAGTTTTGGGTTTTGCCTGAAACAGACACAGGATCATAGTGGATATCAAGACATAACAATGGTTCAAAATTGCTTTAATGTTCCCTCATACTATATATCTGTTAGGCAATCTTTAACTAATGTATTCTAGGTTTTGGTACGGTAGTTAACAAGACGACATGCAAAGTGCCACAGGCTGCTACAGCTGTAAGAGGAATAGGTAAATGTAACGATGCTGCACACTGCTGATCAGCTGGCTGAAAGAAATCTACCCCTCCTTCCTCGGACTTGAGAGAAATGGATCTGAAGGAGTGTCGCCACGAGTCTTAATTTAAGGTAACCTTTTTTTTTTAAAATTAGTTGAGAGATAAGTTTTAATAATCTGCTTGTAACATGTGTTACTTGCTCTTGTAAAAAAAAAAAATAATAATAATGGTAATTTCATTCATTTAATGCATTTTTCTTATTTCTGTTGAGTAACTCTGCAGACGTTATCCAGTCATACAGCAGATAATAGTGTCTATGTTTGAGTACATTTTTTACAAAATCAGATAATGATGTTTATGAATGAATATAAATAACATAAATATGAATTGCTATAAGCTGCTGGATATAACCATTACCATTTTCAAAACACAATTAACAGACAAATGAGGCAGACTGACCTGGATGTAGGCCTCTGACAAAGTGATCATCTGAGGGAGAATGTCGATCACCTGCAGATCTTGCATTTCATACCACTTCCCTGTTCCCTGTTTAAACCAAGTGAATAAACAAATAGTCATGAAAAAATATTTTGATTAAAGATTATTTTAGTTTATCAGAACTGAGTGACTTGTTCATTTGAGTAAAATCAAAAATCATATAGAAACTGTACAAAAACAGAGTTTTAAAGTAAAGTTAAACACTTTCATTTTCAGGCACTAGGGGCTGAAACATCCTTTACTACCGTATATCTCAAATTAAGCTCATAATTGGGCTAATAGTTACAATGTTGCTTCAAAGACGGTGAAATCTTATGGTTTCAAATCATACATTTTAACAGACATACACCCTTTACCTTCTGCAGAATACTTTAGGGACTTTAAGGCTTTTTTTGTTTTAACTTTAGCCAAACACACTGTTCCAAAAGCAGAGTTACTAAAGAAAGAGTGGAAATCATTCTAAATTGATATTTTAATTTTATTAATGATTATCCAGGATGCAGACTTGTAAAAACAAGAATTATGATGTATAGGTTTATTAAGCAAACAATCTAACCATGACAAAAATTGAGATTTGCTTGCTACCTTCATACAGAAAAACTACTGTTTGTTTCTGTTGTGCTCAGCTCAACAACATCCGCAGCAGGTCTTTGTCCATCTTTCACATTCTGAACAATTCTTTTCAGTTTTGGGAATAGAATAAACTGTGTCCAATTCTCAGGACACTTTGGTTAAAACATGTCTGAACATCATGAAAAGCCTCCTATTTAACAGACAGGGGGCTTCAACTCATCTAAAAAAATAAATCTCCACCAATAAACATTAACATTTTAAAAAGGGCAAGGAACAACTTACATAAAATGTTTTTTTTTTTAATTTCTGAAGGTAAATGGCATCAACTTACATGATGCAGGACATGTATCCTGTAGGATCCTTCAGTGGGTTTCCCATCATGAACAATGTTGGCAACAAGGTCATAAGAAGTATTCTTCTCTGTAGCTTGAGCTTCTTCCGTGAGGTACTCTGAAAGGTCTACGTTTCTACGGAAACACATAAAAAGGCAACATTTACTCTGCAGAGGAAAAATATGTCAACATATTAAAAGGTTGTTTTTTTTTCCAACTTTCTTTATTGAATTTTACAACTTGACACAAAACAATCATTGGTACAATGAAAACAGTAGTTTTCAAAGAAGTTCAAGCTGATTTCTCCCAGAACCCAGCCCACCCCAAACGCACCCTGTCCAGGTCCAAGCACAAGACAAACAGCCTGCTGGGATCCAGTCCCTATAGCAGTTTCTAACAACACACACATCCATCCACACACATTCGAAAGGAGGCAGGAAAAGAAATAAAGAAAAAATAATAATACTGATACTAAGTAAATAAATGAATATATACTTAAGCGTACATATTAAGTTAAAGAAGTATACAAATAACTTACAAATGAAGAAAAAAATAATAATAATAATTTTAAATAAATAAATAAATTGTAAGACAAAGAATATATATATCTGTTAAAAAGAAAAGAAATGGATTGATATCAATGAGAAGGCCTACAGATAATTTAATTTTCTTCTGAATAACATATTAAAAGGGTTTTGACCAGTTTTTTTATACATACGTGATTGGGAAGTTGACAATTGTTGGGTTTTTCTCCACAAAGAAGTTGTTCTTGGTGAATCTTTTAATGCAAAAGATGAGATAAGGTGGCAGCTTGGTCAGCTGGAACCTTTTAAGGAAATTCTCTTTGTAGGTTTTGTATTCCTGAATGCAAAGTGAAAAAGGTTAGTTACATTTTTAATATTTCAGTTTCTGGTATTTGGACTATATAACATACTTTTAATATGCAGTAGTGAAAAGGACAACTTTTGGCATAATGTCCTGTACCTTTTCAGTATTGCCATTGAATTTGCCCAGGATGTTGAAAAGAGGGACCTGAGGGATAATAAGCTGCTCCTTTTCATCCTTGTACAGAGGAGCTGTTGGGAGGTCCAGGGTCAGAAACAGGAAGGAGGACTCGGACATCTGCTCCTGGTACTCCTCCGTCTGAAGTAGCGCCTCCTTTTCCTCAGGTGGCTGAAAAGTTTTCAGAAACGCAAAGGAAATATTTTAAGCAGACTTTAGATTGAGAATTAATAAAGATTCAAGACACTGTAAGTAATTACTTTGTGAATACTTTCATTTTGTTTAGGGATATTTTTTTTAATCTTTAATTGCAGGGATCCATATTTGTATCTGATGTTTTAAAGGAGTTTGACTGGTATCTGAAGTTATCATTCTTTAACCTTTTAACGTTTGCATTTAAAATGGAAATCTTCCTTGCAAAAGCCAAACACCTTATCAATCAGTTAAATTTTAATTCAACCAATGCATGAAAGTAATGTTCACGATGCATTTCTAATTAACACACCAACACCTAGCGGTTCACTAGGCTTATAATAAAAAAAAATATATATATATATATATATATATATATATATATATATATATATATATATATATATATATATATAAAAAATTCCCATCCCAAACCCCAAAGGGTTAATCATGGTCATCACATAATTCTTATTTTAATAATTATAAATAGATGTGATCTTGTTAATCTCTTGTTTTGTACAATGAGCATGCTCTATTGATTTTTATTTATCAGAGCAAATGTTAAAATGTTTTGGCTCATAAAGGTCTGTGGTGGGAAAAAAAAAACTAATCTTCTGTTTTATTCCTTTTACATCAATCGATTTATGAGTGTTGATTCTACATTTACTTACCTATAAAAGAATTCATTCAGGCCTCAGAGCTGCAAAGCTACAAGGTGTCTAAGGGAGATGATTTGTTTATCCTATTAGGGAGTGTTTGGGATAAAAGTTATCCTTCTCATAACAAGCTAGACTTTTTCTCAGGATTTATTCAAAACAGTTTACTGTTTTCTCCAACTGTCTGTAATTGTTTTTATAAACTGTGCTCTGATAACCTTCCCAGGCCAAGTTAGCAAGAGGAACTTTTGTCTAACCAGCTGGAAGGGCTCCTATGATAATCTTGTTCTCTCTTTGCAAAGAAGGATAATAAAATGCCAACTGAGTGAATTACCAACAATCTCCCTTATTAACCTGGATTGCATAGTTGACTTTTTTCTTTTTTTTCCCACAAAAACCTTTACTAATACTAACTGGAAAATATGAGAGATTTGCAACTTTATTTTACTTGAAAAATGAAATCCTGGAAGCCAAATTTACTGTTAAATTCAAACAATTCCAATTAAATACTCAAAAAAATCAACTAGTGCTCCAAACTCACCAAATCTGGGTGTGGAAGTTTCTTAGAGAAGATTCTCATGGAGCCTTGAAAAACCTTTGTGATGATTGCTGTGATAACAAAGATCAAAGGAAAAAAGTCAAATTAATACACACATTCTGTAAAAAGACCAAAGTCAATTTAACGTTAATTAATTTAAATCTTTTCTCTATCATTTTATATGAGTTCCAGCAGAACCTTATTTATGTTTATCAATGAGGTTCCAATAATCTTCTACTCACATGGCTTTTTCTTGGTGCCTCCAAGAGCCCCATGCAGAGCATTCAAGAACCATGTCATAAAGTCTACAGCATCACCTGAACACAAAAAAAAAATAATAAATAGCAGCAAAACAACATTATCCTTGTCTTATGGATAATAGAAGCTAGAGCACTATCAACCTACCCTGCTTCGTAATTTGAAAGGTCTTCTTGCTGCACAGCACCACGGCCTGCAGCATCTCATGTGGAGACACGTGGGCCTTGAAGTTTCTGGGGTTCCAAAGTTTGCGCATCAGCTCCCCAAACCTCTGAACCAGGAGGAACATGATGTCCCCTGGTGGTCTGCGGATTCCTTTGTAGTTTTCCTCCTCCAGGAAGTAGTTTCGCAAAGGTGGGACATTAGAAAAAGCCTGAAAAGATAAACATGATCTGTTAATATGATTTTATATTATTCCCCGCTGTTTCCACAATTCTAGAGAATAGCACCTTAATACCTGTAACACTGCATTGGCATAGTCGTTAGCTTTGATGTTATTGAGCCCCACGATGCCTGGCAGGTAGGTCGTCCCGTCATAGGCTCTGTACAGTTTACCATGCTTATCCAGTCCTGCAATGTGCTTCTTAGTGAAGGTTGGCTTTAGCACATACTAGAGAAGGCAGGAAAGCAGTGAGAAAAGACAAGTTTAATTGACTTAATACCACAATAGGTTTCTAAGGATTATTGGATACATAAGGTAAACTTAAAATTGCAATATCGCAGTTGGTATTTTGATAACAGTTTTGTGATAAAACCAATGTTTCTTTATTACTCCTTTTTTATATCAATGCATCCATACCACAACTATCCATAAGTGTTATTTAGATACAGAATTTGGATTTCAAAGAGCTGTATTAGGGATGAAATTGCAATTATTACAGTTTTAAATATATAGATCAACCAGTGTTGATTTTTTTCAAAAGCCGATGCAGACTATTTTGACCGATAGTGTATGTGTTAACTGAAATGCACTGAAATACAGCCATCAATTACGCAATTTCACGTATCAATTAAACAAATGTAACTGGTGAGCAGTTGTATTATTTCAAAATATGGTTAAAAAATATTCTTTATGAAAATACAGCACAGCCCCACTCACTGTGATGTCCTCTAGCGAGGAGTCGATGATCTCATAGTTATCTGGCAGACAGTAAAACTTCAGTGTATGGAGGTTGAGGAACACATGATGGCTGAACTGAACGCTGTGGGTATATGCATGGGACTTCTGACCTCTGCCTACAAGGAAAAACATTACTTTTAGTTCACCTGCTACCATGTGTTTTATCCCTCCAGGTAATGTCCAGTGAGTGTTACTTACCCTGAAAGTATTTCCCACATACAAGGCACGCATAGACGTTTATATGTGAGAGGGAGATGGAGCAGAGTTTCTCAAAGTCAAAATCCAGCAAACTCCTGTAGGATAAGAAGAGGGCAAACAGGGTTACCTAGGGATGGATCCAATTAGCACATAGCTGGTAGCTCCATTATGACAATTTAACGCAGTTTTGCCTGTTTATGGTGTCCAGATAAGGGCAATGGCGGCTTCTACGGTCTTCTTCTACACGTCCTCGTCCTCTTTTGGTTGAAACTGAAAAAAAAATAAATAAATAAATAAAGGGTCCATCACAAATAATCAATTGAAGTTTCTAAACATTCATTCAGCTACATCTCAGCTAGCTAAACGTGCTACATGATATAGCCTCCGACTCCCATAGCAAAACTATAGCAAAGTGACCTTTTAAAGCAGTTTATATAAAAAATTTAAAATGTTACAATAACATCGTAATATTAATCCAGTTCATGTCTATAAATAAACTATTTTAGAAACGTTTGGCAGTCATTTATAGCCGCTAGCTAACAAACGTTACAGCGACGTTAGAAGTAAACAAACTAACCCTCGTCTTCGCTATCATCGTCGTCCACCTCATCCTCTCTCTCTCTCTTCAAAGACATATTTTTAATAAATTTTCCTGCTGCGTTAATATCAAACCAACCAACTGGGAAAAGTTAAATTAGTTATGATACATGAATGGTTTCAGCACATCGAAACTCGCGGTGGTTGTGCGTCGCAGCTGCCAGGAAGGGCTAACAAAAACCTAACCCGGTGTTAAAATAAATATTTCTGTTTAAGTTAAACTATGATCTGGTAGGAGTACCAAACCTATTTTATTACTTACATCACTAATGTATTGCTTTGCTTATAATTTTTAATGATATTTACGATTTTCTCAGTCTCTTTCGTGTTAATATGCGTTTCCATTTTTTATTCACTCCGGAAACTGTGCAATTGGACAACAATTTATGGACAGCTAGCACACTTAGCTTTTGTCAGAGCTTGATTGAAATTTCTTGTGATAATTAATCATAAATATTGTAATCTGAGCTTAAACTATTTAGTAAAATGGATATTTTAAAAGACGAGGCAGTGCACGAGTTAAAATACAAACCGGGTGGTCGGCTGGACATGACCCATGGCTTCCTTCACCATATCCGCAGAAACCAGATTGCTAGGTAATATCCTCAGGCACTGTCAGCTAATGCTACTTGATAGATACTTTTAGGGCCACTGGATGTATTTTTCTTAAATTAGCAATTAAAAAGATCCGAAAGGATATATCAGTTCTTGGTCTGTGATTAAAAACTAAACAATGATCAGAATAAAACAGCAAAAGCCCGTATAGGCCTTTTTGGCCTGTCGGTTGCTTAGGTTTCTGGCCAAAGGTTTTAAACTTGTTGGGATGAGATAGTATTTCTTACTGGTTTTGAAAGATGTGTGTTTTAATAAACTGGAAAACTTGTTTAATGTATGCTTTAAAAATGAAACTGGTGTTTTGTAGATTAATAAACACAGGAACTCATTCCAAGTGCTTATTTAAGTTAAATTTTGGATAATAATTTTTAATTTCGAAACCCAAAACTATGTGTTTTTTTCTGAAAGTAAGTTAATTGCATAGGATTAATAACATGCACATATAATATGGAAATGATAAGCCCTGTACTAGAAAATAATTATAGGGAAGTTTGAACCCACAGATTACTGCATTGAATAATATTTGTGGAAGATGTAGCCTGGTGCACTAATGCAAGGTCAAAGTGTGGAAGTTAGAAATAGACAGGTAACCAGAATGGAAACCCTTTGGAGAGGATTGCCCATTCAAGAGTTTAGGGAGATCCATAAGTTGTAAACTGCAGCTGGACTCAGAGCTTCAAGGGCCTTTATCTCTCAGACCTATCCAGGACATTGGCAGAAACAAAGACAACATCAGAGGCATGCTATCTGGGATAAAGGAAATAAGACTTGACTCTTACGAAAAGATACGATGCCCCACCTTTAAAAGAAAGTTCACTTTGCACAGAAATCACTTTGCTTGAGATCCAGGGAACTTTCCTCTAGATGATTTAGAGAACCATGTTGTCTGCTGCATCGATCAGTGATGCAAGCTAACAATGTTTTTCTTTTTGTCATAAGAGATGATTATGATAAAGAGGTAAAACAGGCTAAAGAACTTCAGCGGCGAAGGCACACAACTACCCCTAGAAGACCTCGTCGACCTGACATCCAGGTGTACCATCCTAGACAAAGACGTAAGTTAATTGTGGTTTTGTTTTAAAGGGCTCTGTCTTTGACTTTTTTTGTTGTTTTTTTTGGTTTGTTTTTCAACATGGCATTGCTGATTTTGTTTTTGTTATTATTTTCCAGGTGGTTCAGAGCCAGGAACAGGTGCTGATCCTGAAGAGTGGAATGAGAGTGGTTCAAGCACTGAGACTGAAAGCCACGGGACAGAACTTTTTTGGCTTGACTATCAAGAGGACACAGGAGTTATTACTTCCTTCTTAGTGCACAAGGTAAATGCATGCTCCTTTTTCTTTCTGACATTGTGTCTCTTTGATCTCTGTCTTGGTTTCAATAATTTTCTGTACTTTCTTTTGACAGGACGACAAGCCTGAGAAGGTTGTGGAGCGTGTTGCAGAAAAGAACGTTCTAAACGCAGCCATGAGAGCTGCTCTAGAGGTTCGAATTCGAAAGGAAATTGAAAAAAGACGAGACAACCGATGATGAGGGTTCTACAACAGCCGATGCTATGAAGACAAAGCTGTTGCAATCTCACATATGTGCTCCTACCTTTGTGTGGTTTGTGCACAACGAGGGCCCTGCTGTCATTTACAGTCTCTGTTGGCAGAGGTGACCAGAGGACGAGCTGTATGTTGGTTAAAAAAGGTCAAGGAGCAACACTCATCACTCCATAGGGTACATGTAAATCAAATCAACATGTCCTATTTGTTTACAACTATCAGTTTTGTTGTTTTGTTTTAAACCAGAGAGAAGGTAAAGAAAGTATTTTCAGAGAAGCATCGAGATAGATCTCTCAGTTCTGATGAGTAATCCATCTTTTTTAATAGATGAGGCCACAATGTGTTTAGGTGGTAACTTTTGTTGTTTATATTCTAGTTGAATAATTTATTATGAGTTGTGGAAATGCCATCATTTTTGATACTGTAAATATAATGATAGTTTATTTTTTAATAAAGTATATGATGAGCTTAGAAGCATTTATGCTTCTTTCTGTAGTCTTGGTGATCTCCCCTTGCAGTGACAAGCCATAATCTATCACCATTCAGATTTTTGTATGTATCAATCTCTTTTCGTCCCGTTGAAAGAAGATTAGCTCTCACTAAAGATATGAGCTGTGTTAACCGATTTACCGGTATGTGAAATTCACAGCAGGTGGCAGCAACAGTCTTTTTTTTTTTTATCATCTCTTATCCTGCTTCTTTGTTGCTGTCTATTATTCCCATGCTCTCTAATTGGGTGTTTTTTTTCTGTAAGAATGCATTTTTTGATGAGATTATTTTATAAAATTAGCACCAAATGGGATTTTTATTTTTTACCTGAAAAATTACCTTGCATAAATTTGTATAATAAAATTGTTAAACAACTTTTAAAAGTCACCCAATTAGTAAATACAGTGCTGTGTGTAATAATCTCAGCATAGGTCATGCTTTAGATGATGCTGCTCTGAGGCCTCAGAGTTAAGGAAACATTAGTGATCAGTACCATAAAGACAAAAGAACACACCGGACAAGTAAGGGACAAGATAAGGTAAAAGTTTAAGCCAGTGTTGGCTCCTGGGAAAAAAAAAAAAACACCACCACCTATGTTATCTTTAAGGGCATATGGCACAAAGACAGAGGATATGACCTTATACTAAAACTGACAGGCTGGGCTAGGAGAGCTGCAGCTGCAAAGATCCACAACCTAAGAAAGACAAGGTAACTTATTTATTGTACTGCTGTTCTACTGTAGAACAGTATAAATAAAACCAGAATCTGTGTTTGCAGTTTAAAAAAAAAAGCTGTGTTTCATCCTGTCTCTGCTCCAGCACACTTCAAACAATTGCATTACCTCATCAGCCTACCATTAAGAGGTGCGGTAGCCATTCTGTCACCAACTTTGAGTCAGGTTTGTGTTGATTGGGAAATTCTTTACACCATCAAGGACAGAATCCTGAGGACCAGGGCTGAAAATAGCTAAAAATGCAGGAGACAAGGCAAGCTGAAACAGGTGGTGTGGTCAAATGAGTCTGAAAGATTTCGCCTACACCACCTACATTAACACTATGTTGGATAAAAACAACTACTGGTAATAGAGTATCCCCATAGCAAAGCATGGCAACATGCTGAGGGGGGTGTTGTTATGTTAGCTAAAGGAAGATGGTACAAGTTAAGCATCAAGAGTAGGACAAGAGACGAAGATTACTTGCTAGAGCTACAAAAGGCAACATCAACACTACTGTTCATACAGAGCAGCAAAGGAATTGTTTAGCAAAGCATGCTCATGTAGATTGGTCCAGACAAAAGCTAGAGCCAAAACTCCAGGAATTAATTGAAAACCCTTTTTCAGATGCATTTAATCCAATCTGGGCTTGAACTACCGGTAATACAAGGATTAGGCAAAAATCAGCTTATTCAGCTTCTAAATGTGCAAAGAAGCTACAGAAATCTCAAATACTTGTGGCTGTAACTGCAGGGAAAGATGATTGAAGGCTTGCTTTGCCCGAACGAGCACGCTTTACAGAATTTGACTTTCAAAGAAAATTGGAAATAAATCCATTCATTGATTGATCTTTGCCTAGGTGCTGAACTATGCACAAATTACAAAACATGTTATGACATTATTCAGTTTCTAAGTTCAGGTCAAAGTTAAGATAGATATCTGTTTTATCGTCCACATGTACAATCTATGTGTGAACTTTATCCTTTAATAAAAATATGCAGCATTTATCTTCTGCAATGAATATTTTTTAGCCTGTTAAAACAAAAATAAATAGATTTTCTTTTCCGCCTTTTTCTCGGCATCAACTTAAACAAGCTGAAACCAGTCAGGGCTTCAATGTAAAACTTGCCTCCAGTCAATTTCTCACACAAACTCAAATCTTTAAACAAAATTGCACGTTAAACAGGTTTGAGTGGGTCAACCAAACACTTTGATTATACATATTAAAACTCTTCTTAAAGTAGCCCGGAAAATGTAAAGTAGAGAATTAATAACTCCAGTTAAGGGGATCTAAAGAGGGCACACAGTTCAGTCAGCCTGCTGTGGAAAAACACAAAGCTGATTTCGCTTTCTGCTAGGGTTGATTTAGACTGTGGGAGAAGATTAACTCATTGTGTCATTAATGCCTGAAAATATGCAAAAACTTCATCCTCTTCCCATGCAGTCTGCCAGGTTATCCACAGTGTAAAACCTTGCCATAGCAGGAGATGTGAGCTCTGCAAAGCTATTGGTGCATCCGCCACACTCCCCTCTGGATCATCAACAGCCTTCTTCGGGTCCCATTTCATTCCTCCTCCTGCACGTGAGGTTACGCCATAGGGGGCTCATTCACATGTTTCCAAATCATTCCTACCTTTGCAGCTCCTTAATTGGTTATAAATCACCCAATCAAACACCACCTGTTTTTAATCAGGTAAGAAAAAAATAACTGGTTCATAACAGACAAGAAATAACTTGTCTTGTTATGAAAGACGCAAGTTTGAAAATAAAAAAATGTTTACATTTGTTATAACTTGAAATAGTCCCAAATGTCAGATGAACAGTGAGAACCTAAAATAATTAAATGGTTATGAAAACAAACACTACGAAAAGCATTTTTCTTTTTTTGTACAAGCTGCACATTTTCATTTAAATTCTTATTCAACTTAAAGTAGTCTAAACACACATAATTCACTGAAGTGTTAATATTTTCTCATGGTTTCTCAACTAATCCATGAATCTGCTGACTGAGAATGGACACCACTGATTTTCCTAGGTCTTAATTATATGAATTGTAATATTGTTTTTTTATTACAGAAATGCAAGAAAACTTTTTTTTAAAGCAACCAGCACTTAGGTTTGGCTGCTTTTGCTTTAATCATTGCACCAATATGACAAAGTATAAAGATGATTACCAAGGAGTTATACTAAAGAGGTGAATAATAACCTTCATTAATATGATCGTCCGTTTTGCATTTTTTTTTAAACCACACATTTTATCTTCCACTCAACTTTCACATTAGACATTTGGATATATCACTCTGTAAACAGCCAGCTTCTTCAGAAGTATCATTAGGTGTCTTACCCACCCATCTGTTGGACCACTGGGCTGCGTGGAGCCTTATGCGCATAGGAGCCATAAATGAAAATATCTCTATTAGAAATAGCCTACTTTTTATTGATCTTAGATTATTAGTATAGTTATGATATAAAAAAAATACTTGACACACAGGTCAAGTAAAATTTCTTTTGTGTAGTCGTACCACGCATAAAAAAAAAAAAAAAAATCATCTGGTCTATAGGCTTCCCCAGATCCTGCAGATTTTAAATTTAACAAAATACGAAAGCAGCTCCAATTAAGCTCATGACAATCCAGTGCTATAAACCACAATTTCTGCATCGTCACTGACACTAGTAAGAACCTCCCAACTCTTCTCTGTAGACAACAGAGAGGGAGATAGTTTAATAATTCAGGTTGAGTTTCATAATAAACTAAATATGTTTGATACTGGGCCAGGCAGGAGTTTGGACTCATAAAACCACTGAAAACATGGCTCATAACCCCAGTGTAAACCAACATTTGAGTCATAATTAATCTATTGTACTTTGCACCTAATGAACACGAAGAAACTCTAAATGGCTAATCTATTGTACTAGATAGTACAACAGATTAGCAGCAACCACTAGCATGTATTGCATCAGCTGCCACCATTTCCATGGCATAAACCACCCTGACCTCAGCTGGACAGGGAACCTTTCACACTGGATCTGCTCCATTGCATCTTAGAATGCGCTTTATCAGGAGGCATGACTCTGCTTCAGAAATGTTATCTTTAATGGTTGAATGGTGCAGACTTAGTTGCCAGGCCTCACCACACCAAATCTTTTTTTTTCTAAACTCAGCCAGAATGAAGAATCATCAATGCATCCATTTAAAGCCATTTGAGAAACCAGAGCGTTTCAGCTGCCAGCTTTCATCAGCAGAGTTGTGCTGTTGTGGTTGTGAGAGATCTTGTCCATTCATGGTGCTGGAAGCATGTCCCACCCACCAAACCATCAGCATTCAGTTAAATATAGATTTTAGACTGAGTAGTAGAGGAAATGAACACCTGTTTTAATGGCTCCGAGGTCTTTCCTGGAGCACTATTACCACTAATAGCTTGGTGCACTGTACGCTTCACTAGTCTGCAGGAACAGATTTCAGGGGTGAGGTACATACAGTGCTTCATATCTGCTGAACCCCTTTATGTTCTCACAACACAAACCTTGATTCCCTAACGTATGCAAGGTCAAAATGCATGATATGATATATTTTCCTTAAGTACCTGTAGATTCCCCACACAGTATATATACACCTGGTCCACTCCAATGTATTGTAATATGGTGGTCCATTAAAGTCAGAACCAAAGTCCAACTAGGAATTTGCTGCATAACATAAAAGTACTGTTCAAATACAATCTACCCAATCAGAACCATCAAACCTATAAGAGAACCTCAGGGGTGTTTTTGAGTAGGAAGAAAAAAAAAAAAAAAACACCACACTGCGTTTTCCTGAAGCACAAAATGACAAAATTTCACTTGAACTCTTAATTAAAAAAAAAGGGATGCGGTCGAGTATTGATTTTTCCACAAAAAACCTCCAATAGTTCAGGTTTTAACCAGTTAAGCTTCATTCAAGTGTGTATGCTTTGAAAAAAAAAAATTTAAAAAAAACGAACTTCTATAGAACATCCTGAGAACAAAATGTCCAGAATTTCACCTTTAGGCCAGCACCATTTAGGAAAAAAAAAAAAAAGTCTTAAAGAGACAGTATATGCTAAAACTCTTAACCTCCATCACAATTCTTTGCGGCTTGCATGTGCTGTCATTTATCAATGCAGCTTTACTTAATCCTGCATACCCTGCACTCTAAGATTTTAAAATTCCAACCTTTAAATACAGTCCACATACAAAAAGTACACAAGACAACCATTAAGATGAGTAGTTTGTTTTATTACAGAGCATTTGGAAACTACCCAATTTGGGCATGGAGCACATTACAGTATGAGCTACTGGTTCTTCTGGAAGTTGAATGCAGGTTTGTGAGAAGGGAAAAGCAAGAGAGACTATAGGGAAAAAGAAAGAAAGGCACTCTTACACTTACTGTATCCGATTGGACGACCGCTAAGCGGTAAAGGGGAACTGAACCAAAAAAAACTATCCAGATTACAGGACGGCCATGTAAACAAGGCTGGTTTCTCTGTACCACACCAGCCAGATGTAGCCATCACAATAATGAGGATAGACAAGAGCCAAAGAACTGCACCTGGTGGTTTTGACAAGATTGCTAAACTAACCCACCTAAAAAAAATTGAAATGCTGCATTTCAGGAAAAAAAAAAAAAAAAGGTAGTCACTTACAGTTGCCAACGGCACTTTGAGGCAGACCAAAGCTTTTCTGTACAACACTCTGGGGCCTCAAGCCAAACACCGAAAGTCAGCAAGTCAAAAAGGATTCACAATTCTGTCTAAAGCTGCCTTCTGAAACATCAGCTTCTCTGTATCCACGCCAAGTTTCAGGGAACAAATAAATAGTGTTGAGGTTTGTATTTCCTAGCAATAAGACCATGCCCCTTCAAGCTCAAGATGGAAAACAGGTTTCTCTGTAGCTACACCTGCCATCAAAGAGCTCAAGGAGCCCACGAATAGTCACTTTTATACCATAAAAACATGGGATACTTAAAAATAATAAAATTTAATCTCAATGCATAAACAAATAAATCTGTCCCAATACCAATCAAGTTTATCCAACCCCTGTGCAGACCAAAGCAGTGACAGCAGCTTCTGACTTTTCTGTATTACGTCAGAAAACAGCAGAGGTCTGCAGGGGAATTTGCGCCCCTATGCTCCTTTGGGCTCATTATCAAGAGTTGGCATTCTCCTTAGTCTGCAGTTCATAGCATTTTAGTGAAAACAGTAACAACCCTTTCATTTTAATTGTGCTTTCCCAGCATCCTGCACTAAAATGAGTAAAAGGAAAAAAGCCACCAGGTCATCCAATAGGCGTCTACAACTGCTAAAGGAGGAATGATTAAAAAAAGGCTGAACTGAAGTGTAATCATGTCAGCAAAGGCTCTCCAGCAGTTTAGGCATCTGAATGGACCAGAAGTTTAGATTTCATACAGACTCTTTACATTCAGTAGCACCATAAATTTAAGGGTAGTGCATATTGCCAGATATGCTACCACAATGACACCACATTGAAGACTTGGGATACCAACAAGACTGGAATGCCAAAGGAGAATGGAGTGAATGCAGCTACTGGACAAAACCATCACAACCAAAAGCATGAGATTCTCAAGACCAGAAAACACTGATAGATGAGTTCATGGAACCCACCCTACCCTTTAAAAGGTCAAGTTTCTGAGGTGTGCCTCTTAGGACCCTGCACCACTGTGCAGCCACCGGAAAACGGTAACAAGACAATAATGGAGATGAAGCAGGGAGTCATGCGTCTTATGTGTGAGAGCGAAAGGGGGAGAGAGAGAGAGGGAGAGAAAGAAAAAAAAAGTGCATTTCACCCCTGGAACCTTGGAGGCTTCTCTGTAGTATACACCAACAAGCCTGGGGGGAAAAGCTTAACAGGTTTAGTATTTAAGTTTTTTGGGCACCTCCCATGGGAAGGAATCTCGGCCAAAGTGGCCATAGGCTGCAGTCTTCTGATAAATGGGTTTCTTCAGATCCAGCTCCCTGGAATACATAATCAAGAAATTTAGCACCAGTCACTCAGCCCGACACACATTTTGAGTCTCACAGGAAGAAAGCTTAACTATACCATGGTTGTGTCTCACGAAGAAACTGAATATTTAAAGCATTTAGATGAAATGTGGATCTTCAAACACTTACCCTTCAACCAACTAGAGGCTGCAGCTCGCAGATAAAAAACACTCGACCATTTAACAAAACAAATATTTCTATAGACAAATTTAACAGATTATACAAAAATTTAGCTCCAACACTGCTCCTTGTTTATACAATAGAAACACTTAGCCGATGTATGATTCGACTAAAAAAAAAAAAAAAAAAAAAAAATCATCAGTACTGGTGAGGAAATTGGAGATGTGGCACATATTTATCAGTGCAGCAGCATGTTGTCTGAAGGCTCTACTGGGACAAAAAACATACTATTTTTGCTTCTTATACATGCATTAAGCCACAACGAAAAATGCATGTATAGCCCCTTTAAAACACCCAGATTCTATTTAAAAAATGTCCTCAGGAAGTAAAGCAACTGTGATTATTTTGTGATTCAATTAGATTGTTATATTAACTCAATTTGTATAGCCCCAATTAAATAAAAAATAAAAGTTGCTTTTTCAAAACAGCCCATATGCCAGCCTGGATCATGTGGCCCAACCAAAAAAGACTAATCTTGTTAGGCAAGGTCTTCAAACCTGAGGGATTAGCCATTACATGAAGTACAGAGATCAAGATTACCTGACAATGACTCCGGGTCGGAGGTCAAAGTTCTTCCTCACAATATCAAGCAGTTCCCTCTCACTCTTTTGGGAGGTCCCGTAGTGGAAAATAGAAATGGAGAGTGGATGGGCAACTCCAATGGCATAGGACACCTAATATAGCATACATATGTTACAATGAGAATAACAGATCATACAAAACTCCAGGAGGCGGGACCTCTGGGAAACCCTGACTCTAAAGAGAACCAGCAGGCTTTGGCAACACAACCCACCTGCACCAGCACTCTTCGGCATAGTCCAGCCTTTACCAGGGACTTGGCCACCCAGCGCGCAGCATAGGCAGCAGAGCGGTCCACCTTCGTGTAATCCTTTCCAGAGAAAGCACCACCTCCATGGGCTCCCCAGCCTCCATAGGTGTCGACAATGATTTTACGTCCAGTGAGGCCGGCATCTCCCTGTAGAAAAGAATAGACGTTTCCGGGTTAGCAACTTCCAGGATATCTGGTTAACCCAAGTCAAAGGGTGAGATACTTGCCTGAGGCCCTCCAATCACAAATCGTCCACTTGGTTGCAGGTGGTAAATGGTGTCATCATCCAGGTAGACCGAAGGAACCACGGCCTTGATAATCTTCTCCTTCAGGGCATCCCTCATCTCCTCCAGGCAGATTTCCTCATCGTGTTGGACAGAAATGACAATGGTATGCACTCGCACAGGGAGCATAGCACCACGATCCTGGCGGTACTGCACAGTAACCTGCAAAGAATTAAAGCGTAAGCCCTCTCGTTTTAGATACACACAGACACTTAAGGCACAAGAAAGAGCTATACCTGTGTCTTTGAGTCTGGGCGGAGCCACGGAAGAGTGCCATTACGTCGAAGTTCGGCCATCTTTGCATTCAGCTTATGGGCAAGGATGATTGTCAGAGGCATGCACTCATCAGTTTCATCAGTTGCATACCCGAACATCAAACCCTATAAAAAAATAATAACACATTAATATACATCAAACATTTAATACACAAGCCAAGTATTTTATATTTACTGACCTGGTCTCCTGCCCCAACATCCTCTTCACTGCGATCAATATGCACACCTTGAGCAATGTCGGGAGACTGCTGCTCAAGGGCCACAAGAACGTTGCAGGTCTTGTAGTCGAAGCCTGTGTAGGAAATGGTTTAAGATAAAGACTAGGAACTGCAACAAAGTTCACATATGCACACATGAAAACAAGCTGCACCTTTAGAGGAGTCATCATATCCGATCTGGCGGATGGTCTCACGGACAACTTTCTGGTAGTCCACAACCGCATGGGATGTAACTTCACCCGCCAACAGAATCATCCCGGTCTTGGCAACAGTTTCTGCGTTAGGCAAGATGGGCACGTGTTCATGTGAAATGCAGTTTTTTTTTTCTATAGTAATTCAAGCCATTAAAAAGCAGTTATTGTTGTAATTGCAGTTTCTCTTGTTTTCTGCAATCCCCAGTTCTATCATGCATAGGAAGGAGGAAAAGAGGGCGTCTTACCACATGCGATCTTAGCATCGGGGTCCTGCTTGAGATGGGCATCCAGGATTGCATCACTGATTTGATCACAGATTTTGTCTAGAAAAAACAAACAAAAATAATCCCATACATAAAACCTGTAAACTTACAACACATTAACAACAAAGCGAAAATGCAATGCGGTCCGGTTGTTGTTTTTTTTTGGCAGGGATAGAAAGAGCACACGGTGTCTCCTTACAGTCGCCATTTCAGCAGTTCCACATGTGGTGGAGAGAGCGCGCGGGCAACTATACCGGAAAACAAGCCCTCATATAATATAATAATGACACTAATCTAATCCCTGGTTGCCCGTTTCAAATATATTTCAACCACACTTTTAACTATATGTATATCTAGAGCGTGCAATGAATCTACGAAGGAACACGGCATTGTATAAGCTAGCTAGCTAGCTTTAGCTTGTAGCAGCGCGTGCTCTTAAAACCGGACCAGGACAGCTGCGTGGTGGAAATGGAATTTAATTTATGTTAACTTCATAAAAAAAAGAAACCCGAGCCGCGACATGTACAGTTTTAAGAAGACAAATGCAACGCTTAAACATCCTTGTCAAGCTGCCATTTATGTGAGCTAAAAAAAAAATAATAAAAAAAAAAAAGGCCGGCATTTAGCTTCTTACCGGGATGTCCTTCTCCCACCGACTCTGAGGTGAACAAGAAGCAGTCCTCCTCGATCAGGGAGTTGTGGAAACCGTTTATCTCTCCGTTCATCATGACTGCGGCTGCTTTTACAAAGAACAATAAAGGCTAGGTCAGGCTAACTTGGTACCAGCTTAAATAACTGCCTGGTTTCTATCTTTTCTCTGTTCTCGCAGAGCACAGGTTTCCTCAACCTATCTGTTTGATCCTCAAACCTTCGCCTCATGGCGCAGAGCTCCGACATTTATACTGAGAAGTCAGACGTCTTCACGTCAGATGAGGCGGTCCGTATCGCTTAGCCAATCAGAGAGTAGTACCATACTGTACAGGAGGAATGCGTTGCTGCGTTCAAAATCGACAAGAATCACATGCTTATGCAACGTTACAGTTAAGAGTGAGGTTTTCTTCAGGGACTGTTGCCTAATGTATCTCTATTCAAGCCATTTGCGAGTATTCTTATTAGAACTGTACCTGTATGATAAATGAAATCATACTTTCTCAGCAGAAGAATGTTTTATTGGCATTTTACATAAGTTTAGGTCTGACATTCTTCCACTACAGCATTTGTTGATATTCCCCGTTTCTTTACATAAAAAAAAGAACATTATATTTTTATTCTACTTTAGTACTAATAGTTGCTGGCCTCTGTTAAACACATACACACTCAGACTTGAGCACCGTGTTTTGTCTCGGCTTCTAACTCATTTTCAGCTCTTTCTGGGCCCTTATCCAATAAATAACCCCAAACCTAACCATTATAAGTGTATACACACCTAAGTGTAAAACGTTAACACTGAATTGAAACCTGTCACAGTTTATTTAGGTTTAAGTTTAGCAGAAGATGTCTATTTTTTGCTTTTTTTCCACAGAAAAAACACATAGCTATATGTGCATCATCTAGAACTCTACCAACAAATAAGTGGAAAAGTAGAAATTTAAACATATATTTAGTTGTAGGGCTGCAACTAACATTTATTTTGCAAATCGATTAATCTGTCGGTTATTTTTCGGATATCAATCCGATAGCCAAAGCCCTAAAGATTTTTTTATTAAATTAAACCAGGTGAAATTAAAACGTTTCCACTTGAGGAGTTCTGGATAGAGCATATTGACAGACAAAAATATTTATCTTATATATATATTACAATTTTGATATAATTACTGCTCTAAGAGGGTCACTCCGACAGCTAAAGGCATACTTAAAGTCTCTAGACTCTATTTAACGATTGATCTATCACTGTCAATTATTTCAATAATCAATTAATCCGATTAATTGTATCAGCCCAATTTAGTTGTCTTCAAAAGTCAAGAAAATCTTAGACAATGTGACAATGACAGTAACACATTTAGAGATTTTCAAGGTTGCATTTTGAAATCGCGACAAATTTATCTGCAGACTGGCATGAGGTAAGTTGCTTAAATAATGACACAAAAGTAAAAATATTTCTTGCTTTATAGAGACACTAATCACCTTTATAAAAAATCAGGTTTTTTTTTCTTTGGGTCAAGTAAATAAAAAGCCTATCTGAAGTTTAGTTAAATGAATACAACCATAAAGACACGATTGACTGCAAATTTCATTAAAGATTTGGTAGCATTTGCTATGTTTACCACAGAAAAAAATGCTTTTCCTCAAAACCTATCAACCACTATGTTTAAACACAATCTTTTCTTAAGTCATCCAATACTATGCAGTCTTTTTGGGGATCACAGGAACATCAGCATGTCTCCTATTGACAGGGACAGATTATCCTCAGCCACTGGTCACATTTGACTTTGCTTAAAAGTAAACAATGGTTCTTGGAATAATATTAAAGTACATACAGGAGAAGCTATATTTGAAATAATGTGATCATATTACTCTAAGATGATGTTCTTCTGCTCTATGCCTTCACTAAGATGATAATATTTGATCATTGCATTGGTTAAGCCTACTTTGGTTAACGCCAAAGTATTTGGAGGCAATCAGCATTTTTATGTAAGGAACATAATAACTTAAATACAAAAAATAAAAGGGAGATTTGTGTTTTTTATCATTAATAAGTTGATATACAAAATATTGATATTATCTGCAAAACAGCTCTTCTGAAATCTGATGGTGGACAAACTGAATCTGTTTTGTTCGTGATTTGGCTATTAACCACATTCTTACAGCAGGTCTTTATCGTTTCACTCAATTCATCCTCTATCAGTTTCACTCTGTTTTATGGTTTTTATTGGTGTCAGCGGATCATGCAGGTCAATCATTGAGTGGTGTTGCATCAGTAGAGCTGAGTCAG
>NW_015150631.1:1007012-1034005 GCF_000732505.1 Cyprinodon variegatus | reverse complement strand
TGCAAGACGTACTTAGTGTTACATTCAGTAGCATCATTATAATACACTTCAACACATTTCTACATGCATATTTATTCAGTCTAAACATAGGTCAATAACCTAATGACCTGCCCAAAAAAACATTCTAGATATTTGTCTACTCTAAATTTAGCTATAATTCTGGACTTTGAAAGAAAGATGTTGATTTACACTATAACATTACATTGACCTGTTTTTGATCAAATGGTTTAGAACAAAAACTACAAATTAGAAGGAGTTCAAATTCCCTGTGTAGGATTCAGGGTTTTAATTTATATAACGGCTTTTGCTCTTGTTTCTTTAAATGCATGCTCATGCTGAGTCATTGTTTTTGGCTTTTCTATTTTATTTTTTTTGCTTTGTAATCTCTACAGACACACCTGTTAAAGTCATGCAGTGGAATTATAATTAATCATGAAAACTGAAATAACATTACACCGCAATAAAAAATAAAAGGTATTGCAGAGGCACTGACACCTCTTGAACCTTTTCACATTTTGCCACGGCACAACTACAAAATGTTCACATCATGAGGCATGCCATCACTGTGTTTCACTGTCGGGGTGACTTTTTCAGCATTAGTTTTCCTCTACAGGCCAAAACACATATTCTACCCTAAACTTCAATCAGACGTTCCTGTGACTGTCTTTAAACCAAGGCCTTCTTTCTGCGTATTCATATAAAAATACTTCTCAAGCTCACATCTAACTGTTCAGTCAGCAGATTCCTCCTCCTGTGTTATTAAGGTCCTCATGACTGCTTCTCAGATCAATGTTCCTCTTGCTTAGCTTGTCAGTTTATGGCAAGATGGAAACACATTGCTAAGTTTGCAGTTATGCCATACGCTATCCTTTTTAGAAAAATAAATTGAACACTGATCTATTCAAAGCATGGGATATTTTTTCTGTTACTTAACCCTTCTGCTTTATTTCTTATCTAGTACATTTAGATAAGCGACACCTGAGAGAGCTAAGTTGCCCTGTATTATACTGAAGGGTGCTAAAGAATATTCAAATTAAAATCAAATTAAATACAGAAAAAGATGTGGTTGTAACATTAAAAAAGGTAAGAAAAAAAGTAGAAAAGCAATAAACACACAGGACAACTTAAAATATCACACTTTATTCCTTTGAACAGTGTTGGACTAGATAGGGGTTAGAGAACAAAGCAAGAAAACCATAAACAATCTACTAAATGCTTTGAGCCCAGACTTGAACAGAGAAAAAGCTACTTTATAGATCATCAACATAAGTTATAATCATTTACTTCATATTACTTTATCAATTATTAAACCACGTGTAGATTAAACCATGTACACTCATGACAATGGAGTTTTCATTTACTAATATAGAAACAATTAAATCCTTTTATTAGAAAAAGAAACAAATAATCTCTGATATAATTTGAATATTTGCCCTGAAATAAAGCTCTGTCACTGGCCAGCAGAATTTAGGCTCATTTAAAAGTTACATAAGAAAATAAATACATAATTTAAGTAAAATAATCTTTATGATATAGATTGTCTCTTATATATATTTATAACTATGATTTTTCTTCACATACTTCATATTTTCTATATTCAATCTACACAATTACCAAACAGGTAAGATTCAGCAGACATTTCACAATAGTCACAAATCATGAATGCACTACTGAACATATCTAAATTATCTAAACCTGGACAATCATTTTTCATGTCAAACAAATGTCAAGTAAGTTGTTTTTTTAATCAGTTTCAAAAATCTGGAAAATACATGAAAGATTCATTTCCTTATTTTTTCTGAGGATATCTACTCGTTATTTCTTAAACTTACATCTAATATTGAAGTCAGAAATGTATCCTGTCCTCACCACATTTCTTCTAAGAATTTTCACAGTCACAAATATATGACAAAGAGGAGTCAAAAACAGCACTTTACGGCACAAAAAAAACAACAGTACCGGAATGTACAGTATGTCCAGCAGCAAACCATGCAGGTACAGCCCTGGTCCCATTCACCGCTTCTGTAACTCATCCATCCATCATTTAAAACACACACACACACACACACGCTTTCAGAAGAACACATACATAGACAGCTAACTATGGACATACAGAAGTTACGGCCACGGCACGGTCCTACTCTAACAGCCTCAAAGTTACACGTCTATAACGGTGCATCAGAGATCACAGTAACTATGAAACACCACGACTGAGACTACTGTTATCGTCTTAATGATACCATCAATGGGAGACAGATCTGAGAAATACAGAAATTTTTTAATAAAATAAAGCATTAAGTCATTTCATCCTTTGTACTCCCACTGTGGTGTTAAATGATGAGACCTAAAAGTACAATGAGATTCTCTAGCAGATTAATCCTTGAAATTTCATGCCCACTTCAGTGAATTGATCCAAATTAAACTTTATAGTCTGAGCCAAAAACTGATGATTTGAAAATGATTTGAATCAGGAGGGCTCCCAAAATTTCAGCCTGTGACCCCAAAAATAGTAGTGCACGAGACTGGCAAAAACCCCTAAAAAATGTTTATTAACTTTATACAGTACATACAACAAAAAAAAGTATTTTTAAATGACTTAAAAATATAATTAATTGCTTGATTTTTGTATTTTAATATATAACTATATCAATTATTTGTGCATTTTATATTTTGAAGATTATTTTATAATTAAATAATGATTCAAATATGCAATTTTTAATAGGAAATTAGTATTTATATTACATGGGTCATTAAATAGTTTTTTGTGACATTTACATTTATTGATATATCTATTTACTTGATTTAGTTTAATTTGGCCTACTTTACATTACAGGGTTCACATAACAATGATTTCTGAAAAAATCTTCCTTTCAGACCCCTAACCCTAACCCCCCCCCCAGTGTGGGTCATTAGGCCTAATTTGTAAGTCGCTTTGGATAAATGCGTCTGCTAAATACATTAACATAAACTTTGGGAATCGTCCTGATTTAAATGTTGTTGTGTTTTGTTTTTTAATACAGACTTAAAAACAAACCCAAAAAAACTAATTATATGAGGAGGTTGTGTCCAGGGAAAAAAAAAAGTCACACAGGATCAGCTCAGATATTGTTGTGACTTGGTAGTGCAGGCCCAGCCGAGAGTTACTCAACCAGTTCTGGCGAGGCAGCTGTGCTGCGACAGCCGACACCACCACCCACACTATTTAAAGGTGCTCACTTCTGGTGCTCACTTCTTACTCCTCAGACTAGCACATGTTGTGCATCTGAGGGCTTCCAGAACCTTTGCTCCAGACTCACTTTGGTTCTTCTCTGTTCTTAACGCACCTAGGAAATGCACATTTCTTATAAACGGCTCCCTGCATAATTGTGCAATATCTTAATGAACCTTGACTGATCAAAGCAGGGGATTATCTGCATGGCAAGCCAAGTTATACAGCTTCCGCTGCACAGTAACGGGTAACATGAGCAGAGGTGGACAATTGAGGTCCAGAAAGTAAAAAGCCAGCCTTGTTTCCCTTCATTTGTTCATTTAACTAAGCAATTGATTCCCATCTATGTCCTTGAAATAGAAATGCAAAGGTTGAAACTGAGTCCTGTACCTGGTTTTTCATTCCCACACCTGAATGACCCTCTTCAGACTGGCAAGGAGTTAATGCAGTGCCTTGCAAAAGTATTTTAGTGTATTTTACTGGAATTTTATGTGACAGACATCCCTAATGATTGCGAGGTGGAGGTAAAGTCATAGTCTCAAATGTGTATTATAGAACAGTAAATATCTGTAAGTATCATTAAAGACCAAGGAATAGAGCAGACAGTCGGGGATAAAGCTAAAGATGTTTGGATCAGTTTATATAGCACTGTTTAAACCCTCAGGTGCATCAAAACTCCTGTTGTCCTACACTGCTGGCTTTATTCCTGAAGGTCTGCATCTGTGATTTATGTTTGAATCGTATTCATGTCTGCATCCAAATTCTGACTGCATGTTTAGACTCTATGCCGAGACTTGACATGTTTTGACAGAGCTCGATTTTTGGAAAGAATTGACAAAGTATTTAGCATCTACATGTGCAAGAAGACTTTCATCTGTTGCATTGCGTTGAAAAAGCTGTTTATTAAAATGTTTTTTTTTTAGTGTGATTAAAATTTGGATTTGTAAAAACACTAATAAGGACTACTTTGCAAAGGTAGAATCCCATAATCCCATAGAATCCCATAATTTAATGTCGTAATGTGATAAAATGTTTACAATTTTTAGGAGTAAAAAAATACTTTGGTAAGACACTGTACACAGTTTGAATTCACTTCTATCAGGCCTACCTGTTCCAGAATACATAAATGTCACCTTGTTTATTTTCACTACTCAGAGCCAACTTCTTGATACATCAAATACTGCTGTGATAGTGATGACTGATTGCTTTAGAACTGTGATCTGCGAGTAAATCTTAAAGCAGGTTGTCAGCTTCCTGTACTGTCTACACCTGAGAACGGACAAAGGTAGAGAAAACACTGACAGAGTGAAAGGTTTAGAAAATAAATAAAACATGCCAAGTGCACAGCTTAATAGAATTACTCAAGGCCAAGTAGAACCATCTGACAAACCAGATGACTATTCCTGAAAAAGATGGCAATATAAACTGTATATTTTCTGCAGAGAAAACATACAGAGCGCTGAATGTATGAAATAAAGACACAACAGTTGGTTATGTAATCTGTAAAAACACCCTCACATTCCTGAATCCTTCGCTTTTTTGTCTGTTTTCCCGGAATCAGACGGCTGGTTACTGCTGCCCTCTGCTGGGCGTCCAACAGACCCGCTCCCTGCAGCGGCCCCGTCGGTAATGCTGAGTGCCTTCACCTTGGACTCTGCGGGGCTGCTGGAGCGACTCCCAGAGTGACTGCGGCTGCCGCTCCGGTGCCCGCAGCGTTTGCCCTTATGTGGACTTGGACTGCGTGACCTCATCTTCATGACAATGGTGCTATCGTCTTCTGAGCTGAACTCAGAGCTGTCTGAAGAGCTCTCGTGGTCGACAGTGGGTAGCTGGATCTGAGGAGAAATGAAAGGGAGTTGGAAAACGCTGCAGGATGAAAGCCTTTTATTACAACCAAAAAAAACGCCATGCGAATGATTACCTGAAATGGCTCTGTTACACCTACAATGGTGCTCATGTTGTTGCTATAGTAACCCAAGATAAAGTCCCCTGAGCTTTTGGGTAATTCCTCCTCTGTAAAGGTTACCTGGAAAGATAATCAGTCATTTATCGAATGTGACAGAAAAATTATCTGTGAGGAACATCCAGCGTGCATCTAGATTACCTCATGTTCCTGTCGGAGAAAATCAGACTCATCCTGCTTTGCCCACACATATCCAACGTAATCTTTATGGTGCTTGAAACCCACCTGTTGGTGTGACAGCAACATCACACCAGGTAACTAATGCACCCAAAGTAGTAACGCCAAGAACGACGCTTATAGATGTGTTTGTTCTCCACACAATGCCTTCTGTGAGGGAAGCAACAGTGCAGGTTACCTTGTACAATCCGATCCAGTCCCATGAGCTGCGAGAGAAGTTGGGCACCACTTTGAATATCACCTTCGCATCTTCAACACTGTTCCACTCATCCTCTACTATCAGAGTGACCAAAGCAATGTCCACCCTGTATGGGAACTGAAAAGATTTAACAGTTTAATGTCTTCCTCATATCATGCAATCCTATTCCTTTTTTTTTTTTAAGAAAGAGGAGCTTGAATTAGATGCATCCTAGACTCGCAGTAAAGCTTTAGGAAAAAGATTCTTGCCAAAAACAGTAGCTATGGATGGAAAATGAGAGGAGAAAAGCTGCTCAAACAGTTTCTGTTATTCTAAGGCTTCATTGGTAGATTAGCAATGTTTGGGTACTTTAACTAGTCTTAGGTCACAACTCTCTAGTACTGTTTCTGTGTTACAGCTATTTTACCATCTGAAAAACCTGTCATAAAATATACCTTAACAGTCAGTGAAATCAAATCTTGACTATGGGCCTGAAATTAAATTGAATATGCAGATTTTAAAACGACTTATGCCATACTTAGTCCTGTTAATAGTTTTCAGGTATTCTCTCATTTAAGTGGAGCCTCACGGATGACAGCAACTTTATGATGCTTCCCGGTGTGTCCCACCTGCAGGGTAAAGATGGACGACACTGGTTTATGGTCGCTGACGGTGTACTCCATGTGGCTTCGGTAGCAATGCTGTGTCACTTTGATCCCGCTGGTCAGTCCTGAAATCGAACCACGCTTCCCCACATTTTGAGCAGCTGGCGCTGTGGCCCTAAGGCGCCACAAGATCCGGTCAGTCCAAGCTGGTTTACGCTTCTTCCCACTGGGGTAATTTTAAAACAAAGGTGAAAGAAGAAAAAAAAGACAGTTTTAAAACAAAGCATGTAGGGAAAGAAAAGCATTTTCACAATCCCCTCAGGGTGGTGAGGACCTTTCAGAGAGCAGAGTGCTCTTTAGCCTTGTTCTGTGATCTCTGATCAGTGGCCTAGAATTTGAAATGGCACTCCTGGCTTCACCCACCTTGTATCATATGTGTTTGTTCCAACATCAAACTTGTAGGTGGGGGGAAATTTCAACGGCCCCTCGTGAAATCCTTCCAATACCGTCTCACTGTCTTTGGCCATGTTTAGCTGCAGAAAATTACAATAAAAAAAAGGGCAGACTGTTTCATTAAGAAACATTAAAGACACTCTCTGTTGCCCTCTAGTGGCAAAAAAAGCTAATTAAATTCAAACTAAGGATTAGATGAAGATTAATTTTAATTCGATTCAGCATCTTAAACAAAACGGTTATGATTGTAAATACATAAAATAAAACATAACCCAAAACAAAGAGAAACCACATGTTTTATGTAACGCTTTTAAGGAACAGCTGCTGTCCTGTAGTAAAACACAAAAACAAACATTTTTCTGTTTTACCTGATCCTTCTCCCACAACATGGGGAACTTGTTGTTGTCTATGGCTGATTTTACAGCTTGGATTTCCAGGTCTTCAATGCGGAAATTGAGATCTCCAAACCAGAACACAAGACTTAAAAAAAAAAAAAAAACAGATTTGATGAGAATCAATCATTAAAAAATAATCAGAAAAGAGTCTGTGGTTGAAGATGGTGATAGAAAACATGTGTAGGAGCATCTCAGTCTTGTGTCATAAACCATGATAATAACTTTGGACACTGGGAAACAAGTTTCCATGCTTTATATTAAACATGTGTCATTAATTGGGTCTATATAAATAAACATATCCATTGTGTCAGGAGGATTAAGGTTTGCCCGCTGTTGGACAGTCAAGTTTCTGCAACTCTTTCAAAGCCCAAGACAGTGGCTGAATCCCAAACTGGCCAGCCAGTCACTGACCAGCTCTATGATAAGGGAAAGCCACAGAAAGGTAACTGATAAAGAAATCGGCAATTCACTTAGTGCTGCAACACGATTTTAATGGAATTTTTTGTGGAATGATCACGCATGCTAGAAAAAGGAGACGGACAAAAAGCAATAACTGAAGCCTTGCCAGGTTTCTAAAGCTGAGCCTATTAGCCTAAGAGCTTCAGGTTGATTCATGAAATAAGCTGCAGCTCTAACCAAAGCTTTAAGATACATGACACTGGAGTATCCAGGGTGGGGTTGATATGATATTCCACCAAGACTTTTCAGCTGACCACACTGCCAAAAACACCAATACCAGGTTTGGACTTCCATTTCATGCCAGCAGAGCTACAAGCTGATCAATTCCATGCTGCATGGATGGAGTAATTCAAGCAAAAAGGCCTACAAAAATATTAGGTTGATATGTAAATTTGGAGTTTGTTAAGCAGGAGACACATTACTTTTTTGCCCAATTTTTACCACATATTCAGGGAAAGTCTGTGTCAGCCTGTGCTAGTTGTGGTCAGTCTAAGGATGAATCCACAAGAAAAAACAGTTGATGTGAGTTGGGGTGAAGTCTGGAGTCCGCAGGCATGTGAGATGAACCAACCTAACTTGACCTTAGTCAAATACACCTGTCTGAATATTGTGACAAGTATATTTGGTGTTAAACAGCTTGTTTTCCTACACTAAAACACATTACGCTATGTTGAATTACGAAGGTGAGAACCCTGAACAATATGAAATAAACCCACGGGCATCACACAAGCTATCAGCGAATAAACTACAACCAGATAATGATGAAAAAATAAAAAACAACAGATAGATAGTGAGATATTCAGGAGTAAAACACAGTAAGTAATACAAGGCCTTAGGAAATAAACCTTATAAGCTCAGACATTTGCTCAGGGGAGACCCTTTTGGTGAAGTTATTATTTTTCTATTTGATTATTTTCTTCCCCAAAAGCCCTTTGATACTTAATAGGATGTATTAAAGTTCCATTTTAATGTATTTCATTAGAGGAATGTACCCCAGGCACCTTGTTATGTTTGCCTCTATGACATGCACAACAATTGCCTGTTCACTGTGTGCAGAGGCAGAGGGTGGAGCCTAGAATACGTTGCCTTCTATCCACATTCTTTTGAACAGTTGTTTGCCAATAAAAAGGAAAAATTAGTCAAATATAGAAATAAAATTTAAGCACAATCATCAGATGTCACCAATTATTTGATCATATGGGCTAACAACATACCAACGCCCCAGCATAGCACTCCCCCCCCCCACCACCACCACCACCACCACCTCACACACACACCATCCAATGTTCGATTGAAGTAAAATGTTAAAAAAGTCTCTGCCAGTCTGAAAATCTCAGGAATAAACAACACTTGAGGTAAATAAGCTGTTTGTGGACGACGAGGGGAAAAACTAATCCATCTGCACCTACTGGTCGTCTCTGTGTTTGCAGTCACAGCTGGCAGAAAGGCTAAAAACCTGAGCGTGTTGTCCACCACGCTCCTATGATGTCCGCTGTATTTGCATTATTGTAAGGTAATTATTTTTTGGAAACTAACAGTCTGCTAGGTCACAAAGGCTCTGTCCCTAAAATGAAAGCTGCGGTGTTCTATAATTATAAAGATTAAACGGACAGAAAACAGAGCCTACTGTTCTTTTTTTTTTTTCAAAAGATGTCAAGTGATATTTTTTTGTCTGATCATTTTGTGGCGGTGATGTTAATAAAGTCCTTCAGGAAAGGAGGTAAGGATACAGATTTAATAAGTCAAATAAATTTTAATGAGCTGAGAAATATATATTTTTTTTATTATACTCGTTTTATTCACTCTCTTTATTCCTTGTTTTATCTGTGCTTGTTTTTTTAAATTGTTTCAGAAATGATTCTCTAGATGTGCACTCTGGCCAAATATCTAGATGAACAAAGTACAGGGGTTGGGCATCCAGGGCAGCGACTGCAATGGAGGATAAGAATTTAACCCATTACATATTCAGTATGAATCCTTTTAATTAGTTGTTTTTTTTTATTGAAACTTTTGTTTTTCTTATTTTTTATATTGCACTACATGATAGTGTGCGTGCAGCATCCAAACCTGCTCTCTGATTGTTTTATTTTATGGGTTCAGTGCAGTTCAGTCAAAAATAAAAGCTAGATTAGACTTACCTGATATAACTAAGGATGACAAAGCAGCAAGACCTATTGTATTTTTATAAATGGGGACAGATAGTGGGACTTTTACTTCTTTCTGTTCATTTTTATTCATTATTTCGGTTGTTACATAAATGAGTTCTGAATAAATAAGTTTTGTTAATAATAAAATATAATATAATAAACGAAACTAAATCACGTACTTAATAGTTGTTCAGTTTCTTTAGTTTTATATATATATATATATATATATATATATATATACTATTACCAGAACTTCAACAGTGAGTTGTTGGCTCATTGTTTACTGTGCTGTCTTGTTTGGCGTCCTTAAGACAGAAATGGCTGTTTGCATGTGTGCATGAAAGTGCAGAGACTTACTCATGATCCAGAACACCAGTGGCTGTCTGGCCCTCAAACTGCTGCTGCTGCAAGATGCTCTCAAAGTCCTCCATGCGCTCGTCGTGGTTTTCCATGTGAGCAGGGAGGTGACAGTTCAGAAAGCAGATGCTGTGGCCAAACACCATCATTCGGGCACTAACACCACCTTTATTGCCCTGCAGCATGAACATAGCAGAAGGCAGAAGTTTTTTAAAATTGACTAAACTGAAGGCTTCTAACACTTTAATTAGCACTCAATATGCTAAATGATTGTATTAATCTTTTCTATTGTATTCCTTTGGGTAGAACTGTGATAGCAGGATATGTGAGTGATTTTCATCAGTAATTGTAGAAAACAAATCCAAGAACAATAGGCGGCATGGCATGTATTGACTTTATTTGCTGGTATGCTCCACAGCAAAACAGGAAGTGCTCTCATTAAAGAGAAGACGGTATAAATATTTAATGAATAGTACACACGGGGGGACAAAATGAGTGAGTGGATTATCTGCTGCTACTTATCTGACTTCCTAAAACATTGTTCAGTAGAAAATGTGACTTTCTTGGCAAATACTGAAAGAAAGTGATCAAAAAGTCTATAATAATAACGAAGGTACTCAAGCCGTGGTACAAGTACCCCTGGTGGTGCTTAGGTTAATTTTACTTTTACACTAAAGTTATTTTTCACATTGATCTTTTCTTTAGAAAGAAATTATTTAGTGCCTTCAAGAATAAAAAAAAAAAAAAAAACAACTGCAGCAGGTAACAGTGAAATCAGAATAAACGATGGAGGTAGCCAATTATCCTCTGAAGATATTAGGCACTACTCTAAAACAAGCACCCTTATTTTCAGTTCACAAGCTAGTGAACTAGAGGGATGTTGTGTTCAGGGATTAACTTGGTTGATTAAGGAGAAATTTACTTATAACGTCGACTCAATAGTCAAAATGTTAATATAAATCTGTGTTTTTGGGGGCTAAATTCTTTGTATTCAAACACTAAAAATGTTTCCACAGAACAAGTTGTAAAATTTCATGAAATAAAACCACATTTTTAACATTATAAGTTAGATAAAGAACAGCAATAATAATAATACAGACTCTGACTATTAAGTTGTATACTTCAAATTACTAGTTAGCATTGCATTTGCTTCTCTTCTTTTGTAGATTAAAAAAACGTCTTTTGAAAATTGCACAACACAATTATTTTATTCTCATGAACCAGTTTCTGAATTAATATTGTCTCATAAGGTGGATATAAGGTTACACCACCGGTTCAGTTTGGCCATTAATGTTAAAAGAGAGCCTGTCAGTTAAATCCAAACGTCCTCCTCTCTAGGCTGTTTAACTGAACAAAGCTGAATTTGATAAACAAATTAGAAGAACTGATAAGATCCGCTCTTTCCTGCCTAGGCCCAGTGAGTCTAAGCTACTAATGCATTAGCCCTGGCAATTCTAGCAGAACTAAGCATGTAAGTGGCCATATTACCCAGTAACCCCCCAGCCCTGTGCGGGTGGTCTCCGTCTGGACTCCACGGAGGAAAGGCAGATGGAAGTATTTGGCAAAAACCAGCAGTAACAGGCCCTGCATTCGCTGGGATGTCACCTGAGGGACAGAAATGTAAAGCTTGATCAGGGTAGAGGTATGGAGAGACAAGAGAGATATGAGGAACTATTTTGCATGAGTTACACAAAAGCACATTGAATGAATGCGAAATATCATGACCCTTCCTAAAGCTTCTTTAGCCCTGCTCTGATGAATTCATTGAATACAGACAAATAAACAACACACAGTTTCTCCAAACCTGGAAGAAAAAAACTATAACGTTAACACTTTTTATTCTCTGACCTCCTTTCGTTCCTTGTTCTGCATTACAGTTTGCTCGTCTTGACAATTGCATTTCCCTGACATATAACAAGACTGGAGGCCTTTTAGCAGGGTTAAATGCAGAAAAAAACCTGACAAGTCAACTCTTTTTTTTTTTTCCCTCATTCCCATCATGTACACATGTTCATCCTTCCCTCACCCTCTGTCAAGTCGTTTACAGATCCCCACCCCCAAACCACAGTCTGAAGAAGCACAATCACACCCGGACTGAAATCCCTCACAGGCATAGATCCCCACGTGACCAACCCCTCTATGCCTGCATGCCAACAGCCTATTGGAACAATGTTGTTGCATAAGAGTATCAGGCCAACTGAATGGGCGACCAACTTTGATTTCAGCTTGCTGATTTGGAATAGCTGTAGAAACCCTGCAAACCAAAATACTAGCTGTACCAAATCTGCTGGATTGTTTCATGCTGATGTTAGAGATGATAGTGACAATCAGCAGAAATGTTGTGGTGAATCCCCAATAAATAAAACCGTCCTGTCATGGTTGTGTTAATGCAGTTAGTGGCCGATTGGCAGAGCTGCACACAGAGGACTGGAGTTTGACACCTGTTTATTAGAAGCAGCAAAATACTTTAAACCTGGGCGGAGGTTCGCCTCCCAGCATGACAACAACCCTACACAAACAACCTAAGGTATAGTGTAATGGTTGAGCTCAAAGCAGTTTCCTGTGTTAGAATGGCCGACAAACCTGCATTTCAGACTTAAAATCTGATATTGAGGTGCTCTTCATCCAGTCTGATTAAAGCACTGAATCTAGATACATTTGGTTTTTCACTGCAAGTGCAAATATTAATGCAGAGTTCCAGTGAATGACCGTTCTACAAGACATTGAATCAAATAGCCTCATGGCTTATATGCAGCCAACTTTCAATTTTTTATAGTAAAAAAGATTCAAAGTAAACCCAATATGTCCTTTTCTTCACCTTCCTAATTATAGGTTCCGTTGTGTTGGTGTATCTGAAGGTCCACCGTCCTGCATCTTTTTAGATGCGTCTCTGCTTCTGAATCAAACTGATGAATCACCTCTTTAGTATGTAGAATTACAGAGCCCTGTTCTATCAAAAATAAAAACCTGAATGTAATATATTTAAGCTCTGGCTTGTAACATGACAAGATAGGGAACATCTTCTAAGTGGTAATATTACTTTTGCAAAGCATTGGAACTTCCTATTATAGAACATTGTGTCGTAAACATCCTGTGTCGTAAAGGCCCTGACCTACTGTCTCACAGGAAGTAAACAAAGACTACTTTAGAAGAAGCTTAAGCTAATATAGCAGGCCAAGAAACAGCTGGGGGATGGCATCAGTTTCACTGTCACAGGCCAGTCCACACTGACAACATGATCCAAAAATAAAACACCACCCTGGGAGACATTTGTCCAACACTCCTTTGCTTGACAGCTCACTCACACACACTCTGGCTCAACATGTCGACTGTTGCACGCTTTACTGCAGAAGCAGTCGTTGTAGTGCCTACCACAGCTGCAACGTGTGCTTTTGTGTGACAAAACCAATACACATTTCCTCATGCAAATGCTTTATAAAGATGTTTCTGATAGCAGATATACTTTAATATATCTCAGTATTATTAAAATTTGTATGTAGCCCTCAGTGTATAAGCTATTAGGCTACAAAGGTAGAAAGCACAGGACAACGAACCAGCTGACATACATGTCTATTATAAATCATCACCCTGTCCCTGTTGCTATGAACACAAAAAGAAGAGATAAACCCTGTCGATATGTAGTGTGCACAAAGATGAGCCTTTTACCTGTTTATTTTGAAATTATTATTATTCACAACAGCAAAGAAACCATTGCTTACCAGCACATAACCAAAGGGGCTCAGTCTCTCCATGCAGACCTCGCTCCACTGGTCTGTGAAAAGGACATCTTTGAGTCTTTTGTTAATCATGGAGTTCACTTCCTGCAGCCTTGGAGAGACAATGATAAACAAAAAATATAAATAAACCCACAACAATTTTTATTGAGATCACATTTAAATCTAAACCCGACACTTCATTACCAGCTAGGTCTACACTGCTGTGAATCAGCTTTTATTGTAAAAGAGTGTCTAGTCAAAGCATGAACTCTGTCTTTAAAAAAATCGAGTCATTCTTCAAAATAATATGTTTTTAAAATAATTTTCTACAAAAACAATGGTTCAAAATATTTCAATGAAGTAAAATACTGATGTAAAATTGATGTCTGTTATCACAAGCTCTCTAGTTGTCAGTTGTCAGAGCCCAGTTATTGGCTTTTATGAGGGGAGTTATTTATCAAACAATTATCTGAAATGTTTAACTGTGAAAAATAAAGTTGAAAGCTAAAATAAAAAAAGTTTTTCCCAGCAGAGGACAAGCCAATATGAAATTGTGGAACGCATTGTTGTGACCCTCACAGGACACTCACCCTATGATGTACATGTCAGTGTTTCCGTCCCCCACGTTCAGTCCCAGCAGAGTGGTGATGTCATCGGGCGGCGTGGCGGAGCCCACGTTCCAGGTGATGATGTGCAGCCTGTCAGGAGAGGGTGTTACGTAAGCTCCCACAGCCACTCATCTCCTACAGATCTGAGTCACAGCTGGAAGACTGGATGAGACAGCAACCTCTGCCGCAACATGTCATTGCCTTCATGGCCTGCCTTTGCTTTTATTCTTTCATCATAGCAAGAGATGTTTTAAATGTGTTCCTGCTATTAAAATATTCTTACATCAGGTCGTAGGCTTTCAGTTTGGTCTAATTAGGCTACAGAATTCATAACTTCTCAATTAATACGCCAATTAAATGTTGATATTGTTCAATCAGCAATCAAATAACAAAAGTTGCCTTAAGGAGGATTTAAAGCAGGTGAAGCTAAAAATATGCCACTAAATTTTTCATATTAAATGCAAAATATTTAATTTTTATTTTCAGTTTTGGCATAGGAATTGCTTGGTGGGTTGTTTTTTTCAGCTAATCCTCTGTGTTAGGGTCTGCATATGGAATCGATTACTAAACTAGTTGACAATCATTTCAACAATCAATTCATCACGATTAATCCGAATAATTGTTTCAGCCCTAACCTGAAGGTTTTCTGTGGAAACAAGCCAGTCTATGAGCAAATGACAACATGCTATAGCAAAAGCAGATGTTTCTTCGCCACAGTCAACATTTATCTATAGGTGCAGCAAAGTGGTTGTGTCCATGTGCAAAAATCTTTTAGGAAGGACTTATTACACCTAAATTACTTTTAACCCTAATCCTCTCAGCCTTTACATTATCATGTGACAAAGTTGGATGGATACCAGGGGTGAATTTTCATTGCTTATAATGTCCCATCAGAGCAGAGGTACCTTTTTAGCTCTATGGCCTAAATAAAAGTCAACTCCTAACCAATCTCAACATAAAAATCAATTATTTTTTGATTAACCTCTTTTTTTTTTACTAATGTCTGACAACAGAAATCCCTTCTATTAGCTTGGACATTTGGTGAGCATGGAGGTTACTAGCCTGACGTAGTCCGACTCAATTCTAGTCAGAATATGAGTCTGATACTGCTCCATAGAGCTGTGATTATGGGGCGTGTTTCGAACGAACCAGGAAAAAAAATGCCTCTGCACTCAATTGGATAGACCTACAACCAATAAGAGCAACGGAGTGCGTGACGTATGTTAAGCCAGGCACAGTTGTTGTTAACAAAAATCAAAGCGTGCAGTTGCACGCCTAGAATAAGATGAGCCTTGATCGCGTTTCTCTGTTCCTCTTTTAAAATCAATTTGCTGTCGATATCTTCTAGAACAGACCTAATAGCAGAATCTACTCACCTAAACTCTCCAGCGGCAGCCATTGTTGTTGTCACCCATGCGCGCTTTGGTCACGTGGTTGATTACGTTACTGTTGATCATCTGTCCATCATCGTATAAAGCCCGCCCTGACAATTTGATTGGCCCGCCAGATATTGTGCGAGCATACTCGTGCTACTACTGAGCAATGCCAGACCGAACTTCCCGACCTCAAACGTTGTTGGCGGGACTAAGTTCGGAATGGCACCCAGGCTAGGAGGTTACTGGAGTGCAGTGAAAACATTGTGTGTCCATTAAAGCAGTTTGAGATGATTTTCTGCTTTGTTACATGAGGCGTACACTGTGATCAAAAGGGATGGACAAAGTCAGCAAGAATACTCAGGTAGGCTGGGACTAAGGAGCCCAGAGAGTGCCAATAAAATCCCCTGTTTTCATATCTCATAGTTATTTAATACATATACCTTATGAAGCAGTATTCATTTATAAAGCTTTTATTTAAAAGCTTTATACCAAATCTGAATGTTTCAATAAAATTTGGGACTCAGCAACGTAAAAGTCTTCTCATTTGGTTATTGCTAAATATTTTCAGCCTGGGTCCATTTTAGCCTCAGTTTCCTGATTTTTCTTTTCGTGCTGCAAAGTTTGATGTGTTGATTTTTTTTTTTAAGGTAATGACTGGTTAATAAGGCTGCAGCTGCCTTTCTAGTAGCTCCAACCACTAAAGTTCCTCGTCTGGTCTCTGATGTAAACAAAAAGGTATATATATAATTTCCGCACAACTGCCACTTACTTGTCTATACATTGGAGAAGTGTTTAAAAAACAAACATTCAGAGACAGCAGCAGCATCCTGATACGTTCCAATTCACAAATCTATTTTCCTCTCTACCTACATACATTGAGTTGCTGTCATGCAATTGGCAGACTTATAATTAGTATTGCAAAGCAGTCTAATAAGTCAAGAATGTTTAAGTCTGTAAACAAATAAATTCTTTATATAGAAAGTAAAAATAGGCTAAAAGTTAAAACAAACCGATAGTAGTTTATTAGAAATCCTGCAGCATGGTTTGTCTGAATTCAATGTATGGAAATATGTGGTATGTTTACTGAGGCCACTGTGTCTCAGCTATCTGGGAGTGAGATGCCTAATAAAGCATTAGGAGACATCAATGTCAGCTCAGAAAACCAAGAGATAAAGAAACCAACCTGAAGTCCTCCAGAGTCTGGGGCTGAGTGTCAGCAGTGCCAGCCACAGACAGGGCTCTCTGTGCATGCGGGTTCAGGTGGGAGGGGACAGGTGGTTGGGGCATGGAGGCTGCTCTGACCGGGTGGTGACCTGGACCCTTTGGACCTGCCTTAATGCTTGGCCCGGTGTGCTCGCCAACAGGGCGCGACGGTTTAGTGTGACTTACCACAGCGCCGTCAGGAGAGCTCTGATTCTGGTTCATTAATGGACCGACTTCTGTGTTGGGTTCAACTCTAGGTTCTGAAATATCTACAGATCCCTCAACCCTGGCAGTTCTCTGGGGCCGCCGAGGTCTTGGAGGCGCCGGAGGTTGGCCGGCGCCTGAATCAGTGCCTGCGTCCTGGCCTGAAGGTGCTGACGATCCCTCCGCTCCACGGCTTGGTCCATCCTCCTCCATTTTGTTTTGGCTCACATCAACTTGCTCCATTTCTGTGATTTCTATGGGAACAAAAAAAGAGATAAATACTTAAACTGGTGTTCTATTATGTTTAGGAAATAAAGACAGTTTGGTTTGTATTCATCCCCTATATTCAGATACCCCTTAATTCAGTCCCCATTGAAGTTCAGAAGATCCAAAGTTCATGTGGGAGAATCAGTTTAATGACAACCATTAGTCGTCTACTCCAGAAATCTGACCTTTATCGGAAAGTTCACAAAAAAGGACACAAGGTAAACATGTGAATGGAGTAGGGCTGGGTGATGCTGCCATAAAATAAAAGCTTTTTAAAGCCATATTACCATGTCCCCATTATTTTAGCCTAACAAATCCGATGAATTAACTTTTTTCACAATAACAAAAATGACAAAATGACGCACACCCTTTGGAAGGTTAACTTAATTTAAAAGGACAACAACATTCAAGCTGTAAAAATACTTGTTGGGCAATATTTCATAACAAACAATAAAAATATAATTCAATTTTATTTCAGTTTACTTGTATAACGCCAATTATCAACACATGTCATCTCAAGGCACTTTACAGTTCACCAGATCATACAGTAAAATTGTTTCAAAATTTTCTATCTAAGGATTGCATCGACTCTTTGACTCAAAGGCAATCCCTCAAACTAAGCATGCTTGTAGCGACAGTGGAGAGGAAAAACTCCCTTTTAACAGAAACAAACCTCCAGCAGAACCAGGCTCAGTGTGATAGGCCATCTGCCGAGGCCGACTGGGGTTCAAGGAGACAGAAGCAGAGATACAGAAATAAGCAGAGCCAAAAAGGCAACTGTAAAAGGCGGCCCCAGTTTCCCCAGCCACATCCAGCCAGTCACAGTCAGAGAAACAGGACTACACTGAAAAACAGGCCGATATCCAACATCTATAAACAAAATGTTAAGCCTACCCTTAAAAGTAGACAGGGTGTCTGCCTCAAGTACTAAAACTGGTAGTTGGTTCTACGGGAGAGGAGACTGATAACTAAAAGATCTGCCTCCCATTCTACTTTTAGAAATTCTAGGAACCACTAGTAAACCTGCAGATTGAGAGCAAAGTGCTCTGTTAGGAACATAAGTAACAATCATATCTGATATAAGATGGAGCTTGGCCATTTAATGCTTTATATGTGAGAAGGGGGACTTTAAATTCTATTCTGGATTTAACAGGAAGCCAATGAAGAGAAGCCAGGATAGTTTTCATCAGAACTGTAGCTGCAGCATTTTGGATTAGCTGAAGGCTTTTAACTACAGTTTGTGGACTTCCTGATAGTAAAAAATTGCAATAGTCCAGCCTTGAAGTAACAAATACATGGACTAGTTTCTCAGCATCAACCCTGGACAGGATATTTATAATTTTTGCAACATTGTGCAGATGAAAGAAGGAAATTCTAGAAACCTCTTTGATATAGGATTTAACTGACAGGCCCTGATCAAAACTAACACCAAGATTTTTTACTTTATTATATGAGATCAATTTAATCCCATCCAAATGAAGTGACTGGCTAATCAGCTTATTTTTCAAATACTCTGGTCCAAAGACTATAACTTCTGTTTTGTCTGCATTCAGAAGGAGAAAGTTAAGAGTCATCCAGGTTTTTATGCCTTCAAGATATGTCTGTAATCTATGTGATGGGTTAGCTTCATCTGGATTAATAAACAGATATAGCTGGGTATCCTCATCATAACAGTGGAAATTAAGCTCATGCTGTTTATTAATTCTACCAACTGGGAGCATATATATAGTAAAGAGAATTGGTCCTAGCACTGGTCCCTGTGGTACTTCACAGGTTAACCTGGAGCACGAGGAATATTTATTATTAATGCGAACAAACTGAAATTGGTCAGATAGACATGATTTAAACCAGTCTAGTGTTGTTCCTTAAATTCTATTTGTCAATCCAACAGGACAAGCACATCATTAGCAACCTTCACCAGAGCTGTTTCAGTGCTATGTTGAGCTCTAAAGCCAGACTGAAACTCTTCACAATGTTCACGCTGGTACAAGCGGTCACACACTTGTTTAGCAACTACTATCTCAAGAATTTTAGATAACAATGGAAGATTGGATATAGGTCAATAATTATAAATAGTTAAAAACAGAACAATCAATGAGACTATTTTATTGATCAATTACCCAGCCATAAAAAGAATATACTCTAGTTTTGCATGATATAACAACATGCCAATATAACTTTGAACACACATATCAAAAACATGGTGGCGGCAGTATCATGCTGTAAAGACAGAACAAGAAACTGGAAAGTAAACCTAGTGTAATAGAAAAGTCCATCCTGTTGATGACTGTAAGACTTTCCTGAGATCCTATTGATCAATTTCCAGCCTTGTCAAGGCATCAGAAACAATTGAACACAGCTAAATGTAATGATTTCAGAAAAAAAACAACCACGAGAACTAAAACCAATAGAGTAGAAAGACATGAAGGGAGACATCTGTTCTAACCTGAACACAATTTACTATTATCTCTACTGCTGCCACAGCAGCCCAAAGGTTTCCAATGAAAATCTGAATAACTGAGTCAGTTTAAATTTACTCAAAGCCAGCAGAGGAACAACTGCAGGCTCCAAAATCTCCTAAATCAGCAGCCTGGATTAAAGTAAAGTGAGTGAGGAAGCTGCAGAGAGAGATACAAAGAGAGTGAAGCAGGCAGAAATGCAGGATGAATTTATGACAAATAATTTGAAACACAATCCATTCAGTTGTTTATGACAAGCATGAATTCAAAAATAGATTAACAGTTTATATTTGAGTGTGTAGCATAGGGAATTATTCACACATGCCACTTAATCAAAATTCGGACTAATTATAAATAAAATTAGAAAGAAAAATGAGTTTTCATTTCTAAGTTCTAATTTCTGAGCAGCTGCTTGATGTTCAGATTTCTTCCAAAGACCTGTAAACAATAAAATACAGTATTTGCGGATAAACTGAATATTGAAGTCTGTAACCTATACAATATTTCATGTAGATGTTTGTGTTAGTCTGCCATATCAAAAGATACTCCTTTGATTTCCTCCAGAAGCAGATCAAAGTAAATGACTGCTGGGGTCCAACTTAATCTTTGAGAACAAAATTGACTCCTTTAACTTTTTATTAGACTTCTAAATTTATGTTATAATTATTATGGTGCCTTATAACACTTTCTGTTTCATTTATCAGAAGCTTTGTCCCTTTTTGGATGTTAAATGCCTCCAACAAACGTAAACAAATTATACAGTTGTTTACAATCTGCTGTACATGTGAGCATGAAAAAGCTTATTTAAGCAGCCTGACCCCAATCCATCAGTTACTGATGGTGGAAGTGTTCATCATAAAGACAGAAAAAAAAAATACCAGAGTCAGATTTTTTATGAAACTGAGAAGCTTTAAGCAGCAAATGCTGATGGTTACCACAGCCCATTCTCCACATGACTGGAATGGCATCCTGTGCATTGTGCTCAGGCTTTGGGTCAGTCGGGAGGGAGGGAGAGAGAGGCTCCTGCCCAGGGACACAGAAACAACAGTGCTCCCGTCTAATTATTCACATGACCTTGAGCAGACTGAGGCCCCGACTTTCATGCTGTGATGAGAGCCGTCTTAGTGTTTCACATGTGCTCAAAAAAAAAAAAAAAAGCGAGGGGCTGTTTTTCCAGTCCAGCAATAACCTGAATGTTAGATGGACATAGTGTACTCCTGATGTCTGTGCGCAGCATTGAGTGGGCACACGTGGATGTGAGTGGGTGCAAAATGAGGAGGGGGACAGGAGTGACAGCCCCCTTCAATGGGAACACTGTCTTTTAGCAGAGTCACTCTCTACTGGGTCCCTCACACTTCCTCTTTCCTCTGACAGTTTTTCTAGGCTCTAATCCTTCTATGTTTCTCTTATCGCACCATTTTCCAATCCTGTCTGCCCCCACCTCTTTGCCCAGACCCATTGTTCCATTTTACCCACATTTGTCGCTCCCCCTTCTCTATCTTTACTTCTCAACACAAGAGGAGAACCTAAAACGTTGGTCCCAGCTATTCCCATCACCTCGCCTCCTTATCTTCCTCTGGACAAGCCAACATTCTATGCGTTGTTTTCTCCTCGCAATCACAATCAGTGACGTCAACAAGCCGTCACAACAAATATTTTTCAATAATAAAAGAGAGCAAGCCAAGCATTAGCTTTTCTGGGAACAATTAGCACTTCCATTTCCACTCCAGCTGACAGAGAAAGGAGTGAAATGATTGGATAATAACAAACCTGTCACAGTGTTTACATGCCTCTTCCTGAGGGCTCCAGAGCTGAGAGCCAGGAAGCATGCAGTTAGTGCAACCCAAACAGCAGCCCCCAGTCGGCCTTTCTTGGCTCCTCTGGCAGGATTAATTGAAAACAAAGATGGTTTTAGATGGATGAGTCAGACAAAAATGTGACGAGCCAATTTGCTTTAGATACTGAGGGTGAAAACATATCAGCTGTTCTGCTTGTGCTGATCATTCTTCTCTAAAACCCCTGGCTGTGCTTGGCTGCATGGTGTTTATTCCTGTCAGATTCTGATCTCTTTAGTGTTTAATGTAGAAACTGAAGCTATTCAGCGCGCTGGTGATGAGCGCCAAGAGAGCCGTATTCCCCTGTGACAAGGATACTAATAATGACCCAGACAGGGATGAAACCAGCTGCTGCTGCACAGCTGTAAAAGGCTGCTTCTAGGTCCTAATGCCAAATTGCATCACTTCCCATTTTTCCAGGGGTGAGGGCATGAATTGTAGACCAGGTCATAGCAAAGGCTGCAGCAGATTAAAAACATTGTTCAGTCTTAGTCCTGAATATATAGCAATTATTCTGACATTGATAGGAATCTGTAACTGTACCTTAAAAATACTTTTTCTCTATTAAATAAATGTATAAAAATAACAGCATTTACTTTGATGCAGTATTTTCATAAAATGACTATGTTTGACAAAAAAAAAAGAAATCTTATAAAAGATCGGGGTCATAGGTATTAATGCATAGAGCATTATAACCAACCGGCTGGATTGTTTTTCTCTAGTAAGTGGATAACATCCATGGAGGTACGATAAAGGCTCTGACCACAACTTGATTGATGCATCTCTACTTAGAAACTCAAGCTGCTGTCATACTGGATCCTATCTTAGCATGTTTGCTGTTGAATTGAAAAACATGCGGTGTGTGGGTCTAAATATGAGGGAATGAAGGAGAACATAGCGGAACATCAGGTCCTGTTACGCTGCCGATGCATACCCAGACAGAACACTGTGTGTGCAGGGATTAATGACAGTGTTCTGCTAATTTTCAGTTTTTCCTCTGATGAACTAATATTCTGGTAAAACTCACTTTCTTTCCTGCAATCTTTACAGTTTTGCATGATCTAGTAATATTTTAGGGTCATTGCTGCAGGTTTGGAGTAACTGTTATTATGGCTATGTTGCATTAAGACAAATATGCAACAGTGTGACACACTAAGTACTGTACAAGAAAGCTAGTTATGGATGAAATATCAGATAAGCATGCTACAATGGCTACATTAAATGCATTTGCCCATATCCTCATTATTCCTCTCTTTTTTCACTGAAGACATTGCACCCAAGGAACGAAAAGTCATAAGCAATTTGTCAAATGTATCATTTGAATGACGCTCAGGAGCACAAGAAAACTCTGTATAAGGTCAGCATATATGCACAGATAACGTCTACCACAATGGTCACAAACTCCTAATGATGTTTGCAAACCCAACAAAACTGCCTAACCACAATATGTATTTCACCATACTATTAGGTATGGTTAAGATAGTTATGTATGCTGTTTGAATGATTTATTTCCATTGAGTGTACCATTAACATGTTTGAAAATGCAATTGATTGCATTTACAGTGTGCTTCTGGTAAGCAGAACAGATGCACTATTTAATGTAGCTGTTGTACTGATGTAAGCTTTAGTTTTAGAACAACGTTTGTTGGGCTCTGACTGTGTGCGGCGATGGAAGCACTGTAAAAAACACATTGATACAATCAACAATGTTTACACTAGAATTACCAAATATATATATATATATAGAAAGAGAGAGAGAAACCAAGATTTAAACTTTGCCGTTCAGATTTCTGCAGTTAGTCTTTATAGGGCAAAAAACATCCAGCATGCATGATGCAAATAATTACAGATTATCACTCTCAATTAACCACCTTAGGAAAAAAACAACATTCAATGACCAACTAATTACAACTTAATAATCTGCATGAAACCATCTGCATACAAATGTCTTGTTCTTTAATTGAGATGCTGGTTCATTGGATACACATCCCTTCCTGCAACAACATCTTCATGGTTCACTGGCTGCTGTTCTAACAAATACCAAGGAAACTTGAGCAATGATGGCTGCATTAGGACTGCATGGACTGCTTTTGGACTCAAGCGTTGCCATAGGTGATCCTGCCTGCAGCTGCAGTTGCACTTTAATGAACAAACTACATACATGGTTCCTTCATGAAAGGCAGAAAATACATAGATTGTTTGGGAAAACAGTAGATCATAAGCATAATAAGTGTACAAAGGAGATGCTGTGACAGAAAAGTGACGCCTCCTCTAGGCAGGAGATAATAAAATACACCAAGGACAGTTTTTATGCATAAAAAAGAGGACGAAGGTCGTTTAACTGTGCCAGTGTTTTGTATTAAAATATGATGATCTCAGACATGTGGGTGCCAACAGTCTGCAGCGTGTTCCTGTTTGAGATAGAGGATGGAAATATCAGTTTGATTCATCAGCAGATTGGAGAAAGGAAGACTGGGTGGGTTTTTACTTTATAACCGACTTTTAAAGCGGCAAAACAGACAGAGAAAGAAGGAATGTGTGGTAAAGACAGCAATAATCTTTGTAAACAGGAGCACTAGTCAATCATTGAACACCTTTACCTGTTAGGGCTATGCTGTGCGGGAAGCCTTGCTGCAGATGAGACGGAGAGGTCGTTAATAAGAGATCCGGGTGGGATGTTCTTCACGACTGTCACAGAAAAACACGGTGAACTTTGCTGCGCTGCCACCTCCGAGTGATCATCCTCCTCCTTCCTTGCTTCCCTACCTCCTCAGTCAGCGGTAGAGAGGAGGTGCAGCAGGTAGGTGGGCTTAAAGCGATGCTGACCGCAGGTTTGTCACCAGGCGGCGGGCTGCATCCTACATGAACAGTGGAGATCTACGGGCTGCAACCCTGACGCGTCCTTCAGAATGGAAAGGACAGCGAAATGCAGCAGAGCAGAGCGGCAGAAGCTTCCGCGAAGGAGCTGTAGGGTTGATAATTACACGGTATGAACACACACAAAGAGCTAAAACAGCTAGAACACGTTTGGAGAGGTGAGAAGAAACGGTAAGCTAAATGGAGGCGCGCGCGCTTGGTCACCAGCAACACGCTCGTGCGCCGATTCCTCTCTGTTTCCTTTTTAGATTTACGAGCTGTTATCTGAAACGTTATGCAAAAATTTAGTCATCCTTGTCGGTTCCTAAATGAATAGCATTTCTATGTGCTGTTAGTCTATACATTTGCCACACTGCCGCCTAGTGGTGTCTGTTGTGAAGCGCAGATTATAACGAAAACTGTTAGGTTAAAGTTTCGGAAAAAGAACAACCAAATACAGTTTGTTAAATAGGGCTTGATAAACAAACAAACAAACAAACAAACAAAATACTTTAAACATACAGCTAGAGACAAACCGTCTAAATGGATCCCTTTAAGCTCAGCTCAGTCACCACAGACCAACTTTCCTTTATGTTATCCACCTGCAGTTAGTGCATTTTACCCAGAATTGTTATTATGGCTAACGGCTGAAAAGTAATATTAGATTATATTATAATGGGATGCGACTGAATTATACATATTTTGTCTGATATGAGTCACAAAAACATCAACTTTCACTAAGCTTTCAATTTTCAGCTCATGACTAAATCTTCTCTCAGAGAAATGAGCAGCATCTTATTTATTTGACTTTTTTCTGATCTATAAGTTTATGCACACAGAATACACTGATTAAGCATTTTCAGAAAGTCTAAATGATGATGATTTGATGCTATAAGTTTCTAATAGGTTAATGAACATCTGATTTAGTATGGAGGACCAGGAGATTCACCAAAAAAAAAAAAAAAAAACATTTACCATTTCCAGTTTGACATTTAGATCATACAGAAATTGAACAGTGATTTGTAATTGCACATTTCATACAAAATTAATAAAGAAGAATTGTAAATTGTATCTATTGATTTATGATAAAATATGGTTTTATAATTCCAATTTCCCTCTGATGATTCAATGCAAAATGTGCAAAAATAGTTTTCAAAAATGATTTCTAACAAAACGCCTAATGTTATAACATGTTATATTTGAGATGGTTGTATTTCTTTTTCAGTGACTCTGCAGGATTGACCTATGGATTCATTTTAAGGCAATGCCTCAAAACACTGCTTATTTGTGTGACATCTCTAAAATGTTAAAAGGAAAATATGCAACATATGAGGAAGAGACTTGTGGACCACCACAGGTCTTGTTGATTCATCATTGGATACAATTTCCAGATGCAGGTCAAATACTCCTCTGTTCGAAACATGGTAAGCACCATCGGTTTTTGTGTGAAATATGATTATCCACGGTAAACCCAGAACTGTAGCAACATGAGCTGAAGGAAATTTAAAATGCTAGGTTTCAAGTCATAAATCCAATCAAAGACAAAGAAGTTGATTTTTGAAGATGATGACGAAACATGTAGAGGAAAGGAAGGAGGATTACCTGAGAAAGCCATCCTGATGGTGAAAGCATGGCATCATGCTGTCAGGGTTTTAAGTTGTGTTGCAGGAGCAAATTGTGCATTTCACATAATGAGTGAAATGATGAGTAAAGAACATTATTTAGAAACATGTAAGCCATGTTTAGGTATAAGAGAAGTTTTCCAAATGGGCAATGACCTAAAGTTTCTATGTCTTTTCATGCAATGTATGTAAATATCTGCGTTCATCTATCTGTGTTACTTAGTATACATATGACTTTCATATGTTTATATAAGTTTTTCTTGACAATACATTGAGAACTTAATATTATTTTAGCGTAGGATGGAAAGTATCAACCAGAACACTTTAATTGACCCAGTATTAATCATTAATAACACGAAAATAAAGTTAAAAACATGGGGTCATTGGGGCCTCCTGCAGGTGAAGGGGACTAACCAGCTGCTAAGTTTTTCCATGTCTCAAAGCCTGTTCTGACCCAAATCTTAAAGATAACTTCCTATTAAAATTGACCAATGTAATTGATTATTATTTTACAACAAAAAAATGTCTGTGGTTTACACAAAATAATAATAATTAAAAAAAAGAAATCCGAACCTAACAAATTATTAAGGTCTACATGTTTTGCTGTTTAGATGTTTTCATTGAAACTAAGTATGAATACTTCATATTACTCTCTACTTTCAACACCAATGTTTTTTTGTACAACAATATATTATGTATTTATTGATTGATGGAGTTTTTTGATCTCACAGTGAAATTCACACATCACATCGGCTCGAATAGTCAAAAAGAAGAAGAAGGTGCCAAAGGAAGAAAATGTGCATGGGGGTATATACAGTGCGTACACACCTATACATATATATATATATATATATATATATATATATATATATATATATATATATATATATATATATATATATATA
>NW_015150631.1:970388-1006896 GCF_000732505.1 Cyprinodon variegatus | reverse complement strand
TATATATATATATATGTATATATATATATATATATATATATAGCGTAGGACACTACCGTTCAAAAGTTTGGGGTTACATTGAAATGTCCTTATTCTTGAAGGAAAAGCACTGTACTTTTCAATGAAGATAACTTAAAAGTAGTCTTAACTTTAAAGAGATACAGTCTATACATTGCTAAGGTGGTAAATAACTATTCTAGCTGCAAATGTCTGGTTTTTGGTGCAATATCTACATAGGTGTATAGAGGCCCATTTCCAGCAACTGTCACTCCAGTGTTCTAAAGGTACAATGTGTTTGCCCATTGGTTCAGAAGGCTAATTTATGATTAGAAAACCCTTGTGCAATCGTGTTCACACATCTGAAAACAGTTTAGCTCGTTACAGAAGCTACAAAACTGACCCCCTTGTGCAATCATGTTCACACATCTGAAAACAGTTTAGCTCGTTACAGAAGCTACAAAACTGACCTTCCTTTGAGCAGATTGAGTTTCTGGAGCATTACATTTGTGGGGTCAATTAAAGGCTCAAAATGGCCTGAAAAAGAGAACTTTCATCTGAAACTTGACAGTCTATTTTTGTTCTTAGAAATGAAGGCTATTCCATCTGGGAAATTGCTAAGAAATTGAAGATTTCCTACAACGGTGTGTACTACTCCCTTCAGAGGACAGCACAAACAGGCTCTACCCAGAGTAGAAAAAGAAGTGGGAGGCCACGTTGCACAACTGAGCAAGAAGATAAGTACATTAGAGTCTCTAGTTTGAGAAACAGACACCTCACAGGTCCGCAACTGGCATCTTCATTAAATAGTACCCGCAAAACACTAGTGTCAACATATACAGTGAAGAGGCGGCTGCGGGATTCTGGGCTTCAGGGCAGAGTGGCAAAGAAAAAGCCATATCTGATTCTGGCCAATAAAAGAAAAAGATTAAGATGGGCAAAAGAACACAGACATTGAACAGAGGAAGACTGGAAAAAGTGTTGTGGATGGATGAATCCAAGTTTGAGGTGTTTGGATCACAAAGAAGAACAAATGAAAAGATGCTGGAAGAACGCCTGATGCCATCTGCTAAGCATGGTGGAGGTAATGTGATGGTCTGGGGTTGCTTTGGTGCTGGTAAGGTAGGAGATACCCAGTGGACAGGGCTTGATTCGAGCCAATTTCATCCCACAACAGGACAATGACACTAAACACACCTCTAAATTGTGCAAGAACCATTTAGAAGCAGGCAGCTGGTATTCTATCCGTAATGGAGTGGCCAGTGCAGTCACCAGATCTGAACCCCATTGAGCTGTTGTGGGAGCAGCTTGACTGTATGGTACGCAAGAAGTGCCCATCCAACCAATCCAGCTTGTGGGAGCTGCTTCTGGAAGCGTGGGGTGCAATTTCTCCAGATTACCTCAATAAATTAACAGCTAGAATGCCAAAGGTCTGCAATGCTGTAATTGCTGCAAATGGAGGATTCTTTGACGAAAGCAAAGTTTGATGTAAAAAAAAAAAATCTTATTTCAAATACAAATCATTATTTCTAACCTTGTCAATGTCTTGACTCTATTTTCTATTCATTTCACAACGTATGGTGGTGAATAAGTGTGACTTTTCAGGATAACACAAAATTGTTTGGGTGACCCCAAACTTTTTGGTAGTGTATATATGCATATGACAGCTTTTTTAGCAGGATCATTATACAGGGTTATTGCGCAGGGTATTAAATAGTAATTGCACATTATACATTGCACAAGTTATTGCTGTTGTTGTTTCGCATTGTAGAATCTATACAGTTCATGCAGTAATAAACAGTAATATGCAGAAATTGAAAGGCTTGTATTGCTTTACATTTCAAATGATATTGTAGGGATATGGTTTAAAGATTGTCTGTAAAATGAAGGTTTAGTTTTTATTTTATCTTACTGCTGAAACAGCAGGCATTTGCTAAATTTAATCCCACTCTGCTTTTTTTTTTTTTTTTTTTTTTTTTTTTTTTTGATTTTTTTTTATGATTATTCCCAGTGATTATTGGCAGCTGCTTTAATGATGTATTAAATGAACTTTATCGTGGTTCCGAGGCTCCGGGTATCCAATGAGAGTCCTCTCCACGCCCCCTCCCTGCTGTGGGAGAAATGTTTGACGTGGCAAGAAGTCCACGCGTAACAAAGCTGCTCCTCATCGCCCCTCCTGTAGGATAGTGAAAGCTCGGCAGGTAGCAGCTGCTCACACAGAGGAAGCAGGGGCCGCTCTCAGGTGTCTGTCCCGGTAGCAGAATGTGGCTGATCGTGGTGGCCTCCTTCCTTCACTGTGTCTCGGCCTATGATGTGGATCCGCAGAAGCTGGAGGCTCTGGCCAAAGCCAGGGTGGAGGTACATTTCTCTTCTCCATAGATACGCTCACAAATAAACAGCAAAATATCAGGCAATAAAAGATAGGAACAGAAAGCCGATTTTATAACCCGAGGACGCAGGGCGCATGCGTAAAGGTCATTATTTTATATTAATGGGAGTAAATCGGCATCTTAAAGAGACATGGAAAGCGCTTTACAAATTAAAAGCATTTGGATATTGATATTATTATTATCATTTTATTAGTGTTATTTGTGCACATCGTGGTTAAAATGATTCGAACATTTAATCACCTTTGAAGAGTATAAAATGTAGTATGCACATGTTAGAAAGATTTTAGGGTACATAATAGCACAGCTGCTGAACAAAAACCTCTGAAAGTGAAGTAACTTTATCTGCAGCCTGTCAGCTTCAGAGACAAAAGGCAAGATCTGATTCTATTATGGTATTAGTCAGATTTTACTCCATACCTGTGGCTCAGATATCCCATAATATAGGCCAGACATCCTCCCCGGGGCCTCACTGAATCTGTTCTATGAGCATAAGGTAAAACTGCACTGGTTTCAAAGCCTTCTCGTTGAGAAGGTATTTCTTTGTCTTTTTTTTTTTTTTGCTTTCAGGTTGTATTACAATGCTTTTGTGACTTTTTACGTTATTCTCATTGTGTCTCTGCAGACCTGTGGAGGATGACAGCTGAATAGACTCAGAGAGGTAAGTGTCTGTATGTATGGTTTTGAAATAACATACAAAAGTAACTAAGAATCAGAGCTAGAGACAGAAAAAAAGTACATTTCCTATGTTAAAAAACATACGCTGAGAATTATTCACAATTTACAACCTTTGTTTTAGATGATCCCAGTAATCTGGTAACTGCATCCAGTTTTAATGAATAAAAACAACCATTCTCACCTCTGTCTACAGGTCAAAGCCTTTGTGGTCCAGGATATTCCTCTTTAGTATCCTTTCCATCAGCAATATATTTTACCTTCTTGAGTTCAGGAGTTGATGCAAGCATGCTGTGTGTTTTATTCCTAAAAATCCTTGACGGCTCCCACCACAGCCATAACCTGGTGATGAAGCACATTCCTGGAGCTGATCCTGAGCTTGTCCTCCTGAACCACTACTATGAAGAACTGGATGTAAGTACTGTGCATTTATTAATAATTGACCGTGATGGGAAATGTGTTGTTGTGGCTCTAAAGCGCAGTTAAAACGCTATACATCCAGATTGATAACCTGGACTCACTCTTAAATAACAAAACAAATAAATGCGTAATCATGAATTAAACAGATTTTTAAAAATCTAATTTGATTCTTAAAACCATAAACTGGGAACAAGGCACTGGGATCAGCCTATCTTCCATAGAGAAGCCAGACTAGTTGCTGCAGCATCCAGGATAGCCTAAAGTCGAGCCAATGCCCCTCTGCTTCAGGCAGGAGTTAATCAAGACACTCTATTATATCTAATTAGGACCAGGGAAGTCCCAGAACTCAATGGAGGGATTATACATATATTGTGGTTTTCCTGCTGGACTTCTTACCCCTGCAAAGACCAATCATCCATCCATGGAATACAAAATGATTTATCCAGCCATTTTCAAATGTATACAAAAACATATCAGACCTGGTATTCTTTTTCTTGTGAGGTTTTAGAAAATGCTGCTATTATTTAAATTTTGCATCATTATTATTTCCATTGTGTGATGAAGAAGTTGTTGATGTCTAATGGATGTGAAAGAAACCAGCTGCTGATTTCCCAGCTGACCGTACCACTGGGTTTAGCCAAACACCTGAACAGGCAATTCCAAACAGAGCATGGAAGATATTTGATGCTGCTGGCTGTTCCTGTTGGTAAAAGTGTGCAGTATGTTGCACTCAAAAATAAAAAAAACTTAACACGTATGCACGTTTTCTACAGATTTTCTTCATTTTCTTTGTGAGAAAATTAATAAATAAAACTGGAACAACCATAGTTTGATATTTGGTGTAGTTATTATTCAGTATGCATTGCAAGGAGCTTGTTTTTGATCTATGAGTGTGGGAAAGCCAAAGAGGATATCATAGGAAGGGTTAGCATAGCCACAATAAAGACACGGGGTGAGGTCACAAATCTGGCTAAAACCTTAAACAAATATTCTTATCTGTAAAGGTTTGGTCAAAATGACCTGAACTCCCTTTGATTCTGCAGAATGGGTCAAAAACACAGAATTCAATGCTTAGTTTAAAATTTGATTGCATAATTTCTTTTTAAGGAATAATCAAATTTTCTTAAAAACTACATTTCATACTGTACAACATTATCGTTGTAATTAATACAAATAAATGCTGGAATATATTTTTTCTATCTTGTGCAAATGTGCAACTCTGATTGTAACCCTTGAACATCAAATGATATATTGGAAAAGGAAATAGCTTAATAGAAATCTATTTATTCTCCCCCACACATCTGTGAAATTGTAAGATCTGAATGATATTTTAAGCTTTAATTGGTCTCTGCTGAATGTTGCAGCCATTATTCTCATGAAGGAGAAATTTGAGCAAATGAAGCATCAATTTGGAGTTGGGATAATGTTTCTATTTTGGTCTGAACCAGCTCCTCAGGGTAAAGTGTGGCTCTTTAGATCACGCTACAGTTCTCACTTGCTTGTTGAACACTTCCTCAGGATGTTTACAGGAGCTTCCTCACTATGTCAGATTTGAGGAAAACTGAACAAATTGGTTCATAGGAATGCTGCAGATTTAAAGGGATTACACAACAGCTAACATTTCTAATGGTGTTAAAAGGTGTAAGGTCATCCTTTTTCTGCATAATACAGTCATTAGTTAAAAAAAAAATCACTATACTCTACTAATTACTGTAATTGAACTCAAGCAACAAAAAAAGTTAAATACAACAGAAAGATAAAATGTGGGCAAAAGATGATGCTCTTCCTTTTTGGTTGAATATACCTCAGTTAAATGCTTCTAGCTATCCAGCAGTCCCTGATATCGGTCTAAAGGGAAAACTTGACCAGCCTTGGTCAAGTTTCCCCACAGAACCTCACTAAAATCAAGATAAAGGCTTTGAGTTCACCCTCTTATAATCAGACAATTTTAACCAGATTTAGCAGTTTTTAGGGCCAACTTCTGCTCACAGATGGCTTATTGTATTTTGTTCCTCTGATCCTGGGTAGAGCTCATGCAGGATTCTGTAATGATGAGCTGGAAACGTCCTTCTGCAGCAAAGATTCCCCCAAACCAGCTCCATGCTTCACTGTTTCTCTGAGATTGTTTTCCTGTAATTCTGCCTCTGGTTAATGCCAAACGTTTCCTTGTTTTTTAGGTGTTAAAAATGCTAAAGTCGCCTTTTTTCTTTCTAAAAAACTATAATCTGGCTCCTAGTGTGTTTTTTGATAGACGATTACAGCCTTTTAGCATATTGGCTAGATGGCCAATAGTAGTCGTTGTGAATGTCTTTGATTACTATTATCCATCTATAAGAGGAATAGCAAATTTTAAATTCTTCTAAGACTTCTATTAAAACCTTACCAGACATATCAGCTGCTAAAATCATTTTTGCTGAAGCTGTGTTGATATCAGATGTCTTTGTTATTACATGACCTGTCAGGAGCACAATAAATTACATTTCTAAGTTTAAAAAAGGGAAAGCCTCCATTAAAAAACAAAGTAGTGATTTTCTAATAATGTGATAAACCAGTGTTTATTTTAGATCTTTCACTTTATTAAAAAAAAAAAAAAAGGTATTTTCTTCAGTTTCTGTGTCATATTAAAACTTTATTTGTTTAGTATTGTTAAAAATGACCTTAGATCCATATGTCTAAATATGTTCAAACAAGACACAGAGTATAACTGGATGTCCTTATTCTTTAATTACTCCAAGCAGGATGAGATAGTGGTGTGTGACTAAACATTAAAGGTCAAACGATCCTTTATTAACTGTGTGTCCTTTGCAGCGGATTGCTCTGTCTGACATGACTCGCTCTGAAATCAACAAGCTGCTGGAGAAACTGGGTTTCTACAAGAAAGCTCAACCAGAGGACGAGGTGCCGGAGGAGTTCCGCTTCGCTCCCGCCAAAGACAGTCCGTTCAAAGACGAGCGCCCAAACATATCAACATCCACTTTAGACGCAGAGAAAGCCTCCCCAGAGTCTGATCCAGAGGTCAAGCACACTGACCTATAACTGTATAGACTGGGCAAATATAGTAACAGCTTCCCAGCAGCTCCAACATCAGCTGATTGTTGTTTTTACTGTAGTTAGCTTATTGGGGGAAAGGGAAATATCTCATGTTAGTCAGACAATCTTTATAGTTAGGACTTTTCATACCACTGTTTTTTGGGTTACAACTTGAAAAGTAGTTTTATACTGGATGTGTTTTAGGTCTTATCTGTATGTTATCCACATAATCTCCATATCATCGTGTTATTTTGTTCTTACTCCTCCCTGCTGTGAAACCGAATGAAGCCTCAGGTGAAAAGTCGTCCGACCAGCCTGATGCTGATGCTTCTTGTTCCAGTGGGCTGGATGAACACAAATGACCTCAAGTAGAAAGTATGTTGATTCTAAAACATTAATAAAAAAGAAAAAGTCTCAAATGTTCCTACACACTTAGGTGAGATTATTTTACATTTATATATACCCAAAATTACAGAACTGAAGTGTAAATGGTTTGAACTGAACATACTCCAATAAGATACACGTTTAAATAAAAATATGTAGATAAAACAATAATGGATATCTACAAATGAGAAAATTAGTAATAATCCACCTGTTTTGTGAATAAATCAAAGGTTTGACCTCAGAGAAAAACACCAGGACAAGAAACACAGCAGACAGGTTGGGGAGAAGCAGGCTTGCGTTATCAATGTTTGACTCTCTGCTGCAGAGACAGGGAAGCTGGTCAGAGTTTATGGAAAGCTGTATGGAGATACATTTTGAACAATCCTGGCAGAAAATTTGTTAGAGGCAGCTAAACACTTGAGACTGGGGCAGGAGTTCATTCCTTGTATATATGGAAGCATATTAATTTGCTAGATGGGCCCATTTTTCTTTTTCTACCTAAATCCAATTGAGAACCTGTGACAAGATGTCGGAAGTGATGTTAAGAAGGCTATCCCTTTTCAAACTGAGGTATTTTGCAAAGATTGGCAAAACTAAATCAGCCCACACGTGAAAGGCTGGTCGACATGGTTGTTCTACAAAGAATGAATCAGGAAGGCCTAAAGTTTAGCACATCTCCTTACCAGAGTAAGGAATCACAAAGCTATAATACTGTGACAATCTGCTTCAGAAAATCTAAATAAAATCTGGATTGTTTTGACATGTTAAAATACAAAAAAAAAAAAAAAAAACTGTTTGGAAGCAGATGCTCTGATAGATGAACATGTTTTTATATAAGACAAGCAATAGGAAAGGACAGTTTCCCAAACTACTCCAGACATAAAGCAAAGGTATATTTAGTATGATAGCAATTAAACTGGTTCAAACTGTTTCATAAGTGACAAAATAACCATCCGTACACAGTAAATATTTCCCAAATTGGTTTAATTGTTAATTTACATTTAACTGTGGTGCACAGGAAACATCAAATTATACAATGTGTAAGCTCTTATATACACTCCAACACACTCAATGCTCACTGCTTTGCGTTCTTTTTTCTTTTGCAAGCAGATGAACTATATAAATTCTCATATATACCAAAAAAAAGCTTTCAGAAAATCATTTCCAACAATTAAAAATATTTTTATCATCTCTCTCAAAAGAGAATTGAAATAAAAAAAATTAATCTTTACTTAGCTTAATATCAGATTTACTGTTTATAGCATTACTGTCCATTCTAAAAATAAAAAGGGCAAGCCAATTGTTACAGAAAATAAAATGACAAGAGCTTCAACCAATTAACTTACTTTAACTAACTTACTTTAACTAACTGCTTAACAGCTTAAAGCTCAAACTAAAATACCTGCAAAAAAAATAAAATATATATATAAAGCATAAATAAAATCTCTGATTGGAAGTCTTGCAATTTGGAAATGAACATATCATACTTCTGGGGGTTAAACAGTGTGGTAGATTTTCTTTAAATGTGCTTTCAGCTCGGAGACATCAGACTCCAACTAAGCCAGCGTTGTCCTGAACCAGTTCAGTTTTCATAATGACATGGTTTCATCAGCAGCTCTGCACAGGAAGTTATTTTCTTAAAGCATGTGATTGGTCTAACAATGTTCAATCCTTTTTAATAATCAGGACAAACCCCTATATGCACATTATTTAAAACTTAGTACACTTTTTAGCTAAAAAAAATAACTTAAAATAACCGGAATTCGGTTCCAAATGAGGTGGAAAAGTACCAGAACAGAAAGGAAATGCAGCTTCAAATACTTGTGAAATGTTTCAGTGGATTTACCAACTAAGCTGCAGAGAGAACTACAAGAACATCAGAAAAAAATAAGAGTTAAAAGAGGGGATACTTTAAAAACACTTTTTTTGTTTTAAAGGGGGATATAAGGATGTTAACACCGACAGTACAGCAGCTGAAATCTGCACTGAACCAAGTTTAAATACAGAAAAAACACAGAATCAAAAACCTTAAAATATTTTTTTTTCTTAAAATGAACGCGTCCTCTCTGTCTGCTATAGAGGTAGAGCCCATGTCAGCAAAGATTGTTTAAGAAGAAACAACACAGCGTTGCCAACACGTTAGAAGCAAAAGACAAACACACACACAGAATCTCTGACGCGTCCGTCAGAGAGGCGAATGAGCGCAGGCCACAGGTCAGAGGTCGCAGGGACGGCCCATGGACATCTCGTATCTGCGGAGGTGGTTCACCAGAGACTGCACATAGGTGAAGACGCATTTGGAGTCTGGTTTGTTACCCATGATCATCATGTCCTCCACTTCTAGCAAAGGCATGCAGTTGGCGTAGGTCCTAAAAGAGACACATGGGTCAGATGGCAGAGGTGAGGATGGATGGGAGGAAATGGGTCTAACTGCAGAGAGAGGAGGACACAATAATGTGCAATATTCAGTCTGGCTTTCCATCCGTACGCATTCTGTCATGACTATTGCATTACTGATAACACAAGGCTGCAGCATCTCTGTTGCTACTGCCTCTTTTTTCAGCAACACAACTGCATTGTTTGATTTCTAGGATGAAATTCGTATGTTACTGAATTCATGTCATCATCTTTAAAATAGCCGATATGACTTGAGTTGACTTTGAAAAGGACAACCCAAAATTTATAAAAAAAATTCTTTATTGTTCTTATTTAAAGCTGTAATTTTCATATAACTTGAGGTTTTAATCATAAAACTTTGCAAAAACCTTCTGATAATCCTCTCCTTATTGAAAGCATTAAACCCTTTGGAGATTCCAGGCTGCTTTTCTTATTCAAATATTTAAATTTTAAGATAAAACAAAAAACAAAAAAATAAAAAAAGCAAAAGAAGAATACTAATATTAAAATACAAATAGAATAGTATATATTAGATATTTTCTTCTTTTTTTTTTTGGTGTCTCATCATGACTTTGTCAAATTTGTTGATTTTAGATTTTTGGGTTAAGTACAGAAAACCCACACATAAAAACATGAAGATAAAAAAAACTTAAACAACTCTTCCACCCTTTTTATTTATTTAGTTTTTACTTTTAAACCTGCTTAGAGCAGGGTCTTAAACTGGATAAAGTTTTCACACAGTGTGTCCAGTTTACAAGTAAAATATCAGCAGGCTGATTAGAACCAGATCTTCAGAGGATCTGCATTCCAGCTAGGATTTAATAAGTATAAAGTTGAAGGCTCTGACAAGCACTGATCTAAAATGGTCTACACAAGTTTTAGCTTCTGAGATAAATCCAATGAACTCCTGGCTTATAGTAGAAACTAAAACTAAAATGGTTCAAAAGTTTTACTAAAAATGTCCAGAAACAATCAAGAAACAAACCCAGAAAAATGGGGAATTAAAAATATATATATATTAAAACCATTTATAAGTACAAAATGTTTATTGTTTTTTTTTTTTTTTTTTAAATACCTTGGAACTAATTATGTGAAATAGCTCTCAAAATTTTTTAGCAATGCTTTTGCTCAGGAGAATTTGTAGAAAGAGACCACAAGGTGGCAATATCATCAAACTTTTAGACATGTTACAGTACAAAGTGAAGAATCTCACAAAAATGACATGAGCAATAAATCCACTTAAGAGAGAAGAAAAGTCAACATGAGGCCTGTTTTCCTAAAGGTTTGCAGACACGTTCCCGCGCGTTTTAAAGGTAAAGCGCCTTTAAAAGTTTTTATAAGTTGAGAGGATAAACACTTCTAATCTTAAAGTCGATCAGAAGTGGAACAACAAAGTGGTTCTCCTCTCTGCTTTGTTTCTTTACTTTGACTGTTTAAAACGCAGTGATACAGCAGCTCCTTTTAAAGTGCTGGGCTGCAGATGGGACTGGCTCGCAGCCGGGCTGAAGACTCGCTGTTAAGATGCACTCATTCACATAGACCATGTTTGGTGCTTTGAACCAAAGAAGCTTCAAATCAACTTTATAGGCCAAATGAAAAAAAGCAACCTTCAATGTTTATATATTTGATTATTAAAGAGATGTCGTCCCTTGAATTGCCTTGCATTAAGAACTGCTTATATCCCTTGAAGATTTCAACATTTTACTGATATGACAGACTGTTGAAGACCAGCACAAATTCATTGCAACAATGGTCATTTGCAAATAAATTCTGTTTTTATAAAATAAAAAATTTAAATAAGTCTTTTTTTATAACTGATTCTGTGTGGTTTGTTCTCTCCAACAAATGCCTTCAAAGAACAACCTTTTCTATACTGTGATTCTAATTATAATTCCATTGGTTGAATGCAGCTGGTTAATGTCTTAATTATACATCATTACAATTCAGGTTACCATAAATTATTTTTAAAAATTTGAAAAAAATCTGGAAAACTGTAAGAGATACGAATAAATTGCAAACCACTAGTTTAGATCCAAAGTCAGAAGCTCATCCCTTCCATCTCACCATGGGTTTTGTTTTAGTTGAGGAGCAATTCTAGGAGGAATTTTTGGTTTTAACCAGGCCCTTCGTCACCAGGCCCCTGTAGAACTCCTGCAGGTACGTGTACACACACTTCCAATCCGGCTCACGCATCTTCACCATGTCGTCCACGTCCAACAGCTGGGGGCAGTCCACTAGTTTCCTGCGGCCCCACCCGAAGGTGAAGGGTTGTCAGAGGAGAGAATGAACAGGAGGACAGGACAGAAAGGGGATGAAGGACAGATAAAGGGAGGGAACAGGACAGAGAAAACAGGGAGGAGGGAAGGAAAAGCAAACAGAGCCGTGAGCAGCCAATAAACAAGAGTGAGAGAACAAAAGAAACAAAAACAAGAGCACAAAAATAAACATTACATCCAGTGTTCAAAAATACATCCATGAGTTATCATGCTTCATGAACTCTGCAGTACATCCAACATGTGGCATACATACACAGGACAAAACAAGGTGTTGAATGAGCATCAGGTGATGCCCATTCAGTCTATTTTTATGTGTTGTTTTTTTCTGTGATTGACTTCAGGTTAGGCATGGGCCCGGAAAGGATAGCGAGGTATACGGAGGTTCCAGGTATACAGTGGTTTAAAAACAAAGTTAAAGTTTTAAGACGCATTTATGATATAATCCTGGAGGGATTTCTCCAAATGTTTAAAAACTAGTGAAATCTGGGATAACTCCTCTTTCACATGCTGCTGCACACTGCCAGTCAGCTGGCTGGAAGATGGGAAATATACTATCCTGAACTATCAAACAAATGGAAACTAAAGGAGCGCCACCCATCGCCTTTATCAAAGTTAGGGTGTTTTCTAAGGACAGTGAGCATGCTAAGGGCAGCAAAGCCCAGCTAGCCCGCTAATATCACCAAGAGTCTTCTCTAAGCAGAGCAGAATGGCAAAAAAGATATTATAAAAAGCACAAAAACTACTTTTTTTGCCTTAGTTTTAAGATTTGACAAACAAATACCGGATTATTCTAACTTTGGTAATAACCCTTGAAAAATAGCTCAATATAATCTTTAAATAAAATCTGATTAAAAAAAGGAAATAATTCAATTTAATTATAAGTTTTTGTTTCAAACTGTTGTATAAATAATGGATTGTATTTTTAGCCACAGTTCTCAATCTGTGAGAACCTAATAGCGACCCATGCCTATTTTAGACTTTAATAATACAATAAAACAGGAAAAAAACAACTTTGTAACAGTGAAAAATACAATAGGATAAAAAGAGCTATGGGGTGACTCTAAACACACTCGTGCACAGAATGAGGGTCGTGTCAGAGTTTGTTGTGCGGATCTTCTGTGACTGGAGACACGAGTGAGGATGCAACACAAAGAGTAAAAGCTGAGCCATTGAGGCTGAGACTTTATTCTAACTGCTACGTGTGACAGCATACACACACACACAACAGATGGGTGCGTCAACAAAAGTGGTGAGATGCAAAAAGAGATAAGAGAGAGATAAGGGATAGATAACGGACAAGGCCCAGATGGGAGGAGGATGTTTTCCAAACCAGAGTCAGCGCAGTTGTTCACATCGGGGGGGACGGTTAGAGGCAGAGTTAATGCAGAAATTAGAGGTTTACTCAGCCTTGATAGACGCTTTATATACCTGGGAGAAACGGTTAACATCTTTAGACTCGAGTAGATGATGGGGAGCAACACAGAGTAGGAATTAGATCTGAGGTCTGTGGGTGGACCTGAACTGGGTTCTTAAGCAACAACTTGATCTATTTGAATACTTTCAAAATCAGAGTAACCAAATTTGATGTTAACAGCTGCTGATGTAGTATTTTATAGCCTTTAGGATTAGGTATCAGTCACTCTGCATCAAATCCATTAGCAGTATCCCTCATTGTAAAATAAAAAAAAAACAGGTTTTTATATTGTATTAGAGACAGAAAACAATGACAAAGCAGACATTTCATTGGTCATTAACTCTTCTTCAAGAAAACAGATCTAGAGATTATAAATAAAGCTGAGGCTAAACGGTTCCTGTCAATCTAGTGTAATTGATTTTTTAAACTAGAAGAAAACTTTTATTTCCCATTTTATATGGGAAATGCTTAAATCTGAAGATATAACTTTAAGAAATACCCACTTACAGGGATTAGATGTGCTGAACACTGTTTATGAAATGTTTCATCAAAGGCTCTGGGATCATTTCCTTTATAAAGTTTATCACTACTTTCTTCGTTAATCTTAAATATTTAAAATTATTTTTAAAAGAAATAGAAGCCTGTGTTCTCCTTATAATTTATTCTGAACTTATCCAGTCAGCACTGAAAATGACCGAAAAGAAAACCAATTCCTGTCTAACTTTAGAAAACAAGTGCGGCTTTGTGGACGGAATGTGTCTTGTTAAATCAGATAATAAAGTAAAGCAGATAAACAAGAATCAAACAAGAAAACAAGAATCCTTCTGAGAGGCAGGTATGGTGGCGGTAGTGTAATGGTTTGGGGTTACCTCGCTTTTTCAGGACATTGAAAACTTGTCAAAACTGAACCACAATTGTTCTCACCGAATGGCCGGACATGATATTGTGACCCGTAAAGGTCATTTTAAACGTAACAGAACGAGAGTGGGGTAACGCAAGTGCCCCACTTACTGGCCAGGAAATGACTCAAATCAAGTCCACCTCTGAATAGCTAAAAAACGATCTTTTTAGAGTGTATTAATCAAAGACTTAACTCTTTCTGAGATGCTGGGAAATGACCTTAAACAAGTCGCTCATCCTCAAACACCTGTTTGAAAACTATTAAAAAAAAAAAAAGAGTGGGACAAAATTCCTCCTTAGTGTAAAATAAAAAAGTAAGCTCTCATAAATGGCTGATGAGAGCGGTTGAAGCCAAGTGTAGGGAACCATAACGTATTGACATATGGTAAGGTTAGTTTGAAAAGGTTTTTAGGCATTTTATTAAGGCATGATAAGAGCAAAGACAAAGAAACTTTGAAAAGGAGCATTTATATTTTTCATTGCAATGTATTTTAGTGCTGTTTTCTCTTTTCTTAGGATTCTAAATCTAATAGTGAGAAGAATGTGGTGAGTACTCACTCTGCAGCACTGAAGGCCACCTCAAAGTTTTGCCTCCGGTTGCTGGGGCTCAGAGAGTCATAGTCGAAGGCGTCAGGGAAGAAATTGTGCACCAGGGCACAAAACGCCATACCATTGCTCCAGCTGGAAGAAAAGTTCTGAATGTCCACGTTCTGATGGAGAAGACAAACAGATAAGGAAGGGTTAGATGAATCAACCTTTACAATACAGAGAAGAATGTTATCTCAGGCCCAGCTCTGTAGGTGACGCCCTGCTCACCTCATACGAGCGTGTCTTCGCACGACACCAGTCAAGCAGCATCTGCTTGATGGAGTTTGCGTTGGGAACACCAAAGCTAGTGGAGCGCTGCACCTTGTTTACCTTGGCTACTGCCTGATTTCCAGGGCTGAAAAACAAACAAAAGCAAAACAACCCAGACTTGGTTTAGTATGAACACACATGCTCATGCTCTGACCTGCATCACTGTCATTTTTTCCCTGCTGTTTCTCCTCACCCTCCTCCTTCTTTTTCCAGCTTCTCTATCATGGCTTTCCGAGTCTGCATGGCGGATGTCTTAGGCATCGTCTGGGCTCTCATCAGCTCTCTGCGCTTCTCCGCCTGCCGTCGCTCGACAGCGGACAAACCGCCGCTGCCACCAGTTTTAGACGTCATCTCATCTTCACGATCAAACACGCTGAAGCAGAGAATTGCATCCCGTTCATGTTTGAAAGTAACAAGTTGAAACACTGCATTATTTATGCATTGCAGCTAATGGCCCACCTGCCAACTTTTTTGCTTGTGTTGGAGGAGGATGAGGAGGTGAAGCTGTAGGATTTGGATTGGACTGTTCCTCCTAAAGGCACAAAACAAAAGAAATGAATAAAAAGAAATGGCCCAAAATGACATAATGTTCAATAAAAATATTATCTTACTGTCTGTCTTCTGTACATAACTGGTTTCTACAACTGTGCTGCGTGTTGATTTGCTCCCATCATCTGAAAACAAAAAACAAAAAAACAAAAAAAACAATAAAAAAATCTTAATTTTCATCTTTTCATTAAATAAAACCTAAGAAAAAAAAAAAGGACTCAGCAATGACTAAAAGGAAATAAGAGACAAAACTACCGGACTGGGCGAAACGATTTGTCTTTGTCACTTGGCTGAGGGTCGAACCGTCAGCCGACTTCTCCATCTTCCTTATCACCACCTCTCCAGCTCCGGGTCCGGCGCGGCCTTTCTGCGCCCTCTCCTCTCTCTGTTGTCGCAGCTCCTGCAGACGAGTGTCACGCTCCTTCTCTCTTTGGTCTGGTGAGGGAGAAATGATGTCAGTGGAAAAAAAAAATGGATGGAGGGAGAAGGAGAACAAAAAGTCATAACAAGCTGTCAGGACCTGATCTGACTGTTGCAGAGATGGATGAAAACAGGGCTTCCTGATCTGACAGCTTTATATTTCACAATTCTTTCCACAGTGGTTTAAAAAAAATGTCCCTGAACACACAAACCTCTGCAGATGAGAGGTTCAAGAGCTGTCAAATAACATGTCCGGCACAACAAAAACATCCCAGAGCAAAGAGAGACAGGACTTCTCCAAATTTAGCGTCATCCAAAGTACAGACACCATCCCTGGTGCTGTGAGCTCATACCAGAGAGACTGTCATGAATTCATCCTGAGGTGGTTATTTCCAACTTTATTAGATTATTCATTTTAAAATCCACTTTAATGATAAAGAAATTGCAAATTTTGTGACTGACTAACAGAAAGCCTTTAAAGAAATGAATTTTTTTTTTATTCTTTTCACTGAATCTAAAAAATATTTGATTTCTATGCAGCCTACAGCCTTTTTTCTGAAAGGGCAAACGTTATCCAAGCTTTGCATCTTCTGAAGCCTTAAACAGCTTTGTAAATGTAAATCCATTTATTGTCCCGCAATGAATGAATTTACTCTCTGCATTTTGACCCATCCCCTTGGGGAGCTGTGGGAGCCATTGGGCGGCGCCCGAGGGAGCAGAGTGCGACCTTCTCAGAGCACTACTCTAACCACTAGGCCAACACTCCCCCTTTCCAGTATTGACCTGCATTAAGCCCCATTCATTTCCCTCCACATGCTGAAGAAGGCATCCAAAAATATAAAACTGCCACCCCCATGCTTTACAAACAGATATGGAACTCAAAGTAGTAGATTTCCACCACACATTGTTTATATGGGGGCTAAAAATATATATCTAATCTGGTCTCATCAGATTGGAAAGCTCCTTCTTCCACATAGGTTCAGTCTCCTCCAGGGATTATGGCCAATTTTAAAATCAAACTTTATCTGAGTTTCTCCCACCAATGAACAGATGTAGACAGATTTTATAACCTCAACAAAGTTTGAGTTACCTTAGCCTCTCTGCTGCTTGGGATGTTATACATTTACATTTTAAATCGTTAAACAGTTTTTTAAATATCTAATCTTTTTACTCTCTGGCCTGTCTTCTGTGTTCCTTGGCCATCATGACTTATTTGATCTAGCAAACTTCAGAGGCCTTCCCTCAGCAGGTTACTTGGCTAAACTGCATTTTATCAAGGTCATTAGTAAAAGCGGTTAATTTAGAGACCCTATTTTAGCTGGATAGAATGTGAGAAATAAAAGACGTGAACAAATCGAGGTTTACGAGTGAAACTGTCATCTACAGATTTCCCACACAATGGCGATTTCAGCACAAACTGGATGCAACCTTGTAAAGCCAAAAAGGCAAGTGCTCGCTAAAACCCACAATGTGTAAGTAGAGAGTTTATCTTTCATGCATTTCATAAACCACAACATCCAGAAAACATAGTGGCTGATAAAAACAAAAAGGCAAACCCAGGCAGAAATTATTGATCAATGCACACTGCACACCCAGTCCTACCCATTTCCTCCTGGCTACATCCCAGCATGGCCTCTGGGGGCAGAAAAATCCACTTTTTCACATCTTTGGAATATAGAAATGCTGCACATAAAAAAAATTATAAAATAAAAAAAGCAACCCCTGATTTGATTATTTAAACGCTACCTCTCTTTCTCTTGCGAAGGTCTCTCATGGCGGCACGGATCATCTTCCTCTCCTCGAAATCTTTGGACTCATCCAGCTTTGACAAACAAAGATAAACAAATGGCAGACAAGATGCCAAGTCAGTTCACTATACCTAAAAAAAACCTTCCAAATATGAACTTTTAAATTTCTGATGTACCATCTTGTCCAGGAGCTCCTCATCCTCAATGGCAGCGAGCTTTTCAGCAGTGAGTTTTCCAGAGCTTTCAATGGCTTTGGTCTGGGTGCTGAAGCCGTTGGGGATGGTGGGGACGGAACATGTCACAAGCTTGGATTGAGCAGCTGAAAATAATGACTCCGAGCCAACAACAGGTTCAGTCTCCATCTGTAACACAGAGAGAAATACATTTGTTGTCATTTCAGGTTTAGGGGCTGAAGGTGGAACCACCCAGAGGTTCTAACTTGGTCACTGAAGGAAATATTTTAATAGTCTACTTTTGAACTAAAAATAAAATTTAGGTAAAACAGTTAAGAGACACCATATAATCAATAGCTTTATGCAAGGAGAGGGAGAATGCATTCTGATGTCTTATCAGACTATTACAGTTGTAACTCAGGACTGATGAGCTTTTAAACAGCCAGAATGATTTTGAGAAAATCGATTTAAAGCATTTCTAGACATTTACTACTGAATAGATTTTTTTTTTTCCACAAACAAAGGCCTTTTTACCATCTCTCCTCTACTGCCCTTCCACAGAGATCCTGACACGGAGCACATGAGCGGGAGAGAAAGCCTGCCAAGTTACTGCTTGCTAAGATCAGAGGGTGAGTGAGTGTCTCCATAATAACCAGGCTCCTGCCAGTCCACAGTTTACGTGCCACTATCGCTGTTGGGATGGGCATGGTGCATTAGTGGGTGGAATTTAAATGGAAAGCTTTTTGCTATGTACACCACAGGAGAAACAGAGCGAAAGGGAACAAACATTAGATATCATTACATAAACCTGACCATGTACCTGTCATATTCTAAAGTGCCATAAATCTTTTTAAAAGTACCACTTTAATCTACACACAGTGCTAAATAGCCACTATAGAACTCTATCTTCAATGCTTTGTAAGAATAACAAAGTCCAGGATCAGAAACCGCTCTGCCTTCCTAACCACAGCCTTTCCTAAGGTCTGGATGGCACCACATCCCACCAGGGAGTGATAATACCCACCATAGCTACAGAACGATCCTGGGTGGCCCCTTGTTTGTGTGACTTTTGTGGAAACAGAGTTTTGAACCCCTGGGACAGGCTGCACTGAGAGGCTCTTGACCGATGAAGAATGTTTTGAGACTCGACCCGGCCAAACATGGGCTCCAAGCTTCCAACCGCCAAAACTGCCCAAACAAAGGATTTTGGAGGCAGAGTTTCCAACCCAAATATTAGAGTCAGTCTGGAACAAAATCTAACAAATATATATAACTTTTTTTCTGCAGCAACCGTCCTTATTAACTTATTTCACTCCTGTGCAAAGCTACTAAGGGAGCTACTGCTGGAAGTCAGTATTTCTGCATCTCTTTCTGCTCTATGTTCCCACTTGGCCTCAACAGATGGACGCAATGGCGGTAGAAAGTTATTCCTTCCACTATTACCAAATACCTGCTAAGAATGAGGGACTGCAGTCAAATCAACTACTATGCTCTTGATCACCGACTTTTTAACCATTCATCCATTCACATCCAATTTCTTCAAAATGCTTCAAGGTGGCAGGCGGATGTTGGGCAACAGCTGGTCTTTACCCTGATTGGCAGCTTATCACAGCTGCACAGAGGACCAACATCCTAAGGTGTCCCTGTATGTCTGCATGATCACGTTAAAATAGCACATTTTGGGACTGTGGGAGGAAGCAGGAGCACTAAGGAGAGAACTGGCATTTCTGTTAGGAGAAGTTGCCAGGCTACCTTCTTGCTGCGAAGCAACACTATGGGGTTTATTATCACCAACAGGTATTTTACGATCCTGAACCTTCTGTAGTATATTTTAGAGGAACGTGAATAACTAAAACATACTGGAAAGATTTTAGACTCATGTAATTAGATATAACTAGTTATGAATCAGAGCAGTTTGTGATTAAAATCACATCGGTTGCGATTTGGTGGTATCTGCGTGAATTGAACTCAATTCTCAAAGTCTGATTTGTAATACAGTCTACACATGGTCAATGCTAAAAAAAAAAAAAAGAGCTGTCAGAAGTGATCTTAAAAAGTCATGAATGTTTGATTTTTAAAAGCTAAGAAAATCAAGTTAATTTTCAACATTCTGAAAAATGTCAACAATTTTGGGGTATTTCTTTAAGAGCAGAAGCTTTGAAATTTGATCTAAATGGTTAAAGGCAGCAGATGAGGCACTGTGAGACTTCATTTCTTAAGGCCGGACAAATAAAGCCAAGTGGGTTCAGACTAAATGCACAAAACAGGTGCATTTCCTTTGCTATGCTAATTTTTTTCCTTTGCAGTTTTCTCTGTAATATTAGCTCAATGTAACATCTGTTGGATCCTTTCTACATTAGCTTCATCAAGAACCACTAGATTAGAAAAATCTAAAATCTGTTATTTTTCTAATCAGTAGAGCCAACGTTACCAAGAACTACCAGGTCCTAATGAAGGTTAGAGGAAGCACTTAGGTTAGAGGCAGATAAAAAAAAGTTTTTGGGTTAAAATAAGCGTTTCAAGTATCAACATTGGCTGATAGATGCATGTGTTTGCCAAATTATTAATGCATTCGTGAACCAAGTATCAAGATCACATGAAGTGCTTACATTGCTATTCCCTCCATTTCCTCTCAATTGTTGGTTTTGTTTGTGTATTTTTTGTTTATATTGAGACATGTGTAACAGGTATTATTTATAATTTTTATAATGTGGAGAAAATGCAATATTAGCCTGAAAAATAGAAAATAAAACACACAAAAAAAACAACAATCACCAGATATCGTGAATTGTCGAAATGATCAGCATAATAAGCCTGTATCCGTCAATCTTTAATGTAGATAATTGCACTCCTTTTTAAGTGGCTTCTTGCATTTGATATGTCGAGATGCACTCAGGTTTTCCAGGCTATGATAGAGGAAGAACGAATAAGCAGATAACAGGAGAGCTGCACTTTTATCCAAATATATCCAGAATTTGCCCCAAAATGAAATCCCTAACTCTGTATCCTTGTTTAGCCTATAAAATAATTCAAGAGAAAGGGATTAAAAAAAAAATGGGACTGCTTTTCCAATTACTTTTTTTTTTTAAGCAGGTCAAATCTTTACTAAAAAACAAAAACTACTTTTGATTGGTGCACCACTATGTAAAATGTACAGTTTCGACACAACAAGCTGTTTACAGAAGTGGAAAGAAATTCCATATGAAGGATATATCTGCCAAAACCAGCTGACAGCTGATATGATCTAACCTTTTTTCTGTTGAATTGAGGAGATGATGATGGATTAAATGACCACATGGGCAAAGATAAGGGACTGTAGGTCAGCAAGTACATGACAGAACAAAAGGCAGCATCACTGGGATGCCATTGAGGAGACATGGCCAGCTGACCCATGGTTGCATAGAAAAGGCATACCCATTGTTCATAAGGCTTTACTGACTGAAAAGGGGTCATGATCAGAAGGATTTACAAATAGCACTACCGTGTAGGTGTCAGGAGAAATGGTCGTCGTCAGAGATGGCGCAGAGAGCGAACGGCGGGTTGCAGATGTCGCTGAGAGTTCTGTATTCTGAGGCTCAGTAGATTCAGTGAGAGAGTCCTGTGTGTCTGAGGAAAGGCCCTGGGGCACAGTTTGGTCTGGCAGTGATAAGCTACCTGATGGAGAATCTCTGGAAATGGAGGATGAATTATCAGGTGAAGCTTCAACTGTGGCCTCTTCGACTGTGCATGAAGGAGCATCATCAGATGAAGCTTTGGGCTCATGTGGGGCCGAGCAGAGTTTGTGTGCCATTTGATCAGACAGTCCCATCACTTGATAGAGGGCCTCCACTTTCCTCATCATCTGCTCCTGCTCAGTTCTCAGCCTGAGGTTTTCCTCCTGCAGCCTTGAGATGGCTTCAAACAAACAAGCCACTTTAGCTGCTGCCTCCTCCAAATGGACATCCGCTTTATTCCCAAAACTCTGAAGGTCACTGTGGATCTCCTTCACAGCACACCGCAGCATTATCTCAAGCTTCTTCTCGTTTAATTCCCCAGGAACATCGTCAGCCTTGGCTTCCTCTTGGGCAAGGAGATCACCGATCACCTCCTCCACGCCAGATTCAGTACAGCCCAAAGTCTCTGGAGGCTGTGAAGCTGGGAGGAAATCCCGGTTCACCCCAGGCATAGTCAGAGAATATGCATAAACTATAAAATAGCTTCTAAACGTTCTTCTTGCCCTCCTCTCCAACCCTGGCTGTGCTTTATATGCTCGCCAAGCTGACGCTCTTTTCAGCCAATCAGAGAAAAGCCAATCCAGGGTCTAATTTCCCAGGCAGCCCCCACCCACTTATTTCTTAGATGCAACGATATATTTATCCCCTACCCTGCTGTTATTAAAGCCAGTCAATCCTGGGGGGAGGAGAAAGGGAAAAACAATTTGAAACACTCACCCCTCTTACATAAACACTTCTTTTTATTTTGGGCACGTCCTTCACACCTCGACTGGAAGGCAAACAGCGGTTTGGATTTTGCTCCAAGCCAGGGCTGCGTGTCATTCCTCCTCAAACTGCTTTCTAACAAAACATGAGGGAGGTCGAGACTAATCAGCTCGCTTCTGCTGTCCAATAATGACTGAAGGCAGAGCTCCACAAATAATAGCAGAGCTCTTCCACAGTTTTGGGTTAGAGTCCTTAGTAATTAAGAAAAACTCCAGCTGCTGCTCACATGGAAACTTTAAGTGCTGTTAAATTGAGAGTGCTGACAGACCTCTGTGTGTGTCATCTTGTTTGATGTCCAGGCATTCCTATTAAATGCACTCTGCAGATACACTGCCACGTTAAACTGCTTGCATTAAAGGAATCTTAATGGTAGGAAAGACGCAAAAAGTTCTCCTACTCTGATGCACTTTTCAAACATCATAGGAGCAAACATTTTATTAGGCGCTTTATCTAGTTTAAACCTACAGGGCATCAAGGGTGAACCTTAAATCAAGAAGGTAATGGCAAAAGCATTTCAAAAAAAGTTCCAACTACAACATCTTAAGATTTCTTCTGTTTGACCAACAACATCAACACATACCCCAAACAAACTTCTCAACAAACCCTCCCAAACCAATTATTTGAGAAATACAGCTAGTAAAGGTGCATGTCTCTAAGGGTGAGTCATTGCCTGCTTTGTACATTCAGAACTACATTTTGTCAATTTTCTTTCTGCAAAGGCGCAAGCTCAGTCAGACTGGAGGGAGAGGAGCTGTGAAGTTTAGTTTTAAAGTCTAACATAGGTTTCTTAGCTGGGGCTTATTATAGACTTTGACTGGGACAATATACCAAACAAATGTATTGTAATCTACAGTTGCACCTCAGCATGACGCACAGCACATTTACACTAGAGCTGTTGTCGTGCTAAAATAATGAACCACAGTTTCTAGTCTTCTGCAGGTTCTCAATTATCTTCCTTCAGGAGTAACCTAAATGTAGCTCCATCCATTTTTCCACTGACTCATAAGGGAAGGCATCTCCATAATGCTACCATCACCACAGCAGGGATGGTGTCTTCACGGTCCTGGTTCTAAATCATTTAACATGTAGGTCAAGAACTATTTTGGTCCAAGGGAACCGTTTTCCGCAGCTCAGTGGCGCAGTGGGTAGCACTGCTGCCTTGCAGCAAGAAGGTTCTGGGTCTGATTCCCGGTCCGGGGTCTTTCTGCATGGAGTTTGCATGTTCTCCCTGAGCATGCGTTGGTTTTCTCCAGGTACTCCGGCTTTCTCCTACAGTTCAAAAACATGACTGGTATTTCTCTAAATTGTCCTTAGGTGTGAGTGTGTGCGTGAATGGTTGTTTGTCTCTGTGTTTCCCTGCGATGGGCAGGGTGTACCCTGCCTCTCGCCCATAGACAGCTGGAGATAGGCACCAGCAACCCCACCTGGGATTAAGCATGTAAAGAAAATGGATGGATGGAACCATTTTCCACTTGTTTGTGTCCATTACTTGTCTAGTTGCTATAAGCCTTTGTCTTTCTTCTTCTATAGTGCAGGATGTATAGTTTCCCAGCTGAGCAGAAGGTCTCTAGTTTTCCCAGAGCTACTAAGGACATTGTGGTTGCTTTCCTACTTAAACCCATAACTCAGTTAACTCAATGCTCAGTGGGGACAACTAGTAATGGTGAAAATTAGATCATGCCCAGGGAGGGCGGCTCATCTAAGACAGGAATAGAAAACCAAAGGTAGTTCATATCAAAGAAAGTTCTTCAATGAAAACATGGAGGAGGAACATGAAGACATGAAAGCCAAGTTTCAAATTATCAGTTAGCCTGAACAATCTTTGGTCACTGTTGGCATTTAGAGAATGTCTCAATTAAATGGATAAAAACATCTTAAGCTAAAATACAGTAAAATGTAGGGACCGCAGCCAAAAAGATTACACAGACAATGCATTCTCTACGTGAGACATGTGAGTCAGCGCCATAATCAATAAGCATGTGTGGCACATCACTAGCATGCAAACAATCATGTCATTGTCCTTCGGGGGTAAAGTGAAAGAATCGGTCACCAGGGTGCTGTTTGTAGATGATGGTGCCGGTCTGAGCTAGAGAGACCCTAAGCTTGGCAGTAATATCGAGACCATCAACCAGCTGAAACTGTTCTGTATCCAACCTTTAATTTAACTTTGGTCAGTGAAAAAAAAAAAAAGCCTATCAGCCAATCAGCCTCAACACATTTTATTGGAATTAAAATAATTAAAGTAAATACAGGAGGTGAGCTTTGAGATTAGACCACCAAGGAGAGGTCTGGACCACCCAAATGGATCAGGGCTTCCAACAGGAACCATGATGGTCAATAAACACCAGTAAACAGGAACTCATGTTGTTCTCCGGCCTTCATATCAGCTCTACTTTCTAACCAGAATGATCATTTTTACCAAAAACAGACCGTCATCTCTCTAACAGTCATGAACTTTGACCAGAAAAGGTCAGAAAACAGGAGGAGTCTAGAAGTATCTTCCCCCACCCTCTAAATCCTCCATGTTGATGTTAACCATCGGTGTCGGCTGCTGTTTTTACAATCTCATTAGCCAAGTCAGCCTAAGCCTTTGTATGCTAAAACTTGAGCAAATCCAGGCACATGAAGCTGATATAGCAGCTTATCCAAGTGATGAAAGGAGGCAAAGACTTACAGTAGTAGGCTTGAGGATTTTCTCTGGGGGATTTCATTTTAGGCTGCTTATATGGCGCTGCTTATATGACGGTCTGACTGTGCAGCGCTACACAAAGAGGCTTAACGGTAAAATCTTTCTTTTCATCCAGTAAAATAACAGTTAAAGCTACGAATGGATAATGCTAGTCCACAAGCTATGCCACAAATGTATTCTACCTGCAGACGTGTGTTTAGAGTAGGAAGGCAAGAACTTTGAGGCAGTTCTTCTTTTCAATCTTTATCCGTAAACTGTCTATTGGGAAAACTGTTCAACAATTAACCTTGGAGGCATTCACAGGATATCTGTATTTACATCAAAGTATGCAACATGACATTTTTCATCAATAAATCTTTTTATGTTTGTCAGCACTAACCCATATAAGTATTCATATGAAATAAAATAAAAAAGTCCATAAATTAAGAGTAGAAGAATAGGATCACTTAGGTAGCATTCAACATCGAGGGAAAAAGGGTATAAAAAGGGGAAAAGAGGTGAAATCTGTCAGTATTCAGAAAACAATCCAGACTCTGTGGGAGCTAATTAAAGTCAGCTGGTTTTAACCGTACCTAATGGCCTATAAAAAGGTTTCTCATTGCCAAGATATTGCACAAGAAGCTCACTGGTGGGTAAGAGAAAAACAGCTCTCTAAAGACCTTCATAAATCCATTGTAGTAAAACCTATTGAAGAAATCCATTTCAGACAGATCTCTTGACGTCCAGTAAACACAGTTGGTGGTCATAAACCCAAACAGTAAAAACACATTTTCTTCATCATAAACCAACCACACCAAGGCCTGGGACAGAAGAGTCCTCAAGATACCAACAACTCATAGCAAGTCAAAGAAAGAAATGCAACAAATAATGCACTCTGCTTTCCTGGTCTTTATGTTTGGAGGGAAAAAAATCATGCAAGTGGCTGATTTTGAAGTATGCCAATGAAATTGGCATACTTCAAAAATTGGCATTGATTTGTGAATTGGCGCTATATAAATAAAGTGAATTGAATTGAAGAACAAAATAAAGCCTGATTTTTAAGCTGGACAAACCGACAGCGATAGAGATAAATGCGGTAGAACAGCACAGTCAGACACCGGACAGGGATCTAACTAAACATCTTTGAAAATAAAGACAAGACTAAGAGCTCAGAGGACCTAATGATTGTTTGCTTTTCAAAAATACTACCTGAAGGGATCAATATCTGTGCTTCAGTTTTTGTTTCAAAACAGAAAGGTTACACTGCAAAAAAAAAATTTAAAATATAAGTAAGTCATTTTTTCTTAAAATAAGTGCATTCTTTTTTGAACTGAGCAGGTAAGTGAGAAACTTTGCTAGTGAAGTAAGACTATTTGCATTTAAAATAAGAAAAACAACTCTGATCTCTTATTTCAAGTGCATAATATCTAATGATCTTATTTAAAGGGTAAAATAATCATTCTATTGGCAGATCATATTATTTAACTACTGAAATTAAGAATAAATACAGTTAGTTGAAGACATTTTTACAAATGTTTATATCCTTTTTGCAGTGTGTCAGCCAGGTGCTGAAGAAATTTCAGCTACATGTTCAATTTAAGGAATATTTGTGTAAATCTCTTTGTGGAGATTACTTGATCTTTAACAGAGAGCTAGTGGGAATTTGACATTAAAAGCATCAGGATGTAATACATTTGCTAGGGACTGAACACACTGAAGGCTGTAAGTGTGCTAAAAGAGTAGGAATATATCTGTATCCCAACCAGTGCTGGTGCCTAAACCAGGGAGACAGTTTCAATCCTACAGCATTAATCCTCTGCAGCCACGCAGAGGCTTTCCTTCACATGGCTGCTGGGTGGAGGCCTAATTAACCAGCTTTTTGATTCCATAACCAGATTATGAACACGCTCCAAATGAGGTCGTTAAATAAAAACGTAAACAGGACATAACTCCGCTCAATACATGACTCTCAATTCACAGCCGTGCTTCCTATCAGGGAGCGAGAAGTCTTAAAGAAGGAGGGTTAGCTATCGGCATTGACCTCTGAGGACATGGGGGGGGATGGCAGGAGATTTGTTGGAGTGTTTCTGTTACTCTCACAGAGGAGCGGTTCAGCTAAACCTAACAGCCGTAAGAGATGCTTCTTTGCCCTCTGAGTCAAAAGTACACGTCGAAGAAGTTGCATCAACTTGTGCTTTGAGGCAGCTGCAGGATAAACTTTAAGACGGAGACGGACAGGTGTGATTTAGGGAAACAGTTTCCAGATAAAACTATGCAGAGAGAAAAGCAAGAACACCTCCCATCTCCCCCAACCTCCCGTCTTCTTCACTTACCCTACAAGGACAGATATGACTGGTGGCTCTTCTCTGTGTTTGATAAACACTGTTCTTGTCTGCTCTAGCTCCTCTCCCCCCACTCACCATGTTCACCCTACACACTCCTGCCTCTGCTGGAGGACCTTCCAGGACATTTATAGGTGATTTTCAACAGAAAGATGCGGCAGAATACAACAATTGAGAGTTGGTTGACAATTAGGGACACATAATAAATCTACTTTTTGAGAATTTCTAAGCAATTTTCATAAAGTTTACAGAAAATTTGAAGCCTACCTTAATGGAGGATCCAGAAGGGAACATAGATGAGGAGATCTTGAACGGTGTAGCTCTTAGGCCAAGGGTCAACTCTGAAAAGACACACACAAGACAGAAACTTAAACATTTGACTTGTAAATTGTTTTAAGACTGAAAATTTGTGCAGGATTTTCCATGTGACTCATCAGCAGTGAGCTGCTTAGACTTTAGGAAAAAAAAGAGAACATGTAGATTTTTAGCATAAACAGCTTTCCACATCGTGCTCTGAGGGTGCCGTACGTGTTTCCTTAGGATTCATTGCTTCCCCATCATAACACACCGCACGCATGAGCTGGATCATAAACCACAGAAGAAATGCACCTTTAGCATGACGCACGGCACTTTTACAAGCTTTTACAGTGCTTTGGAGGGAAACCCGAAACTCAGTCCTGAAGCTGCCTTCACTCAAACCGGGACAGGCGGATTCCAAAAAAGGAGCTCTTAAACCATTAAAGCAAATTGGGCTGAAAAGGACTCCTAAGGAAGCCAGTGCAGGGCTCATAGGGAGGGGTGGGAGACGAGGGCAGGAAAAGGCAAAGAAGTCTGGATTAGCATGGGTCCAGCTTTCATTTGAAGCAAACCGTGTGTGTTACGGGAGTTATTGTTGCTGAGAGTGTTTTAAATGGGGATGTTGCGAGAACAGCTGCAAAAGACTGATGGAAAATCCCACATTGGTGTCACTAATATCTTATTTAATGAAGATAATCACTTCAATCTGAAGTTGCTTATACTCATTAATTATTTAACTCATCTTTAAAGCTTAACGTGATTTTTTCTTTTGTAATTACAACCGTCAGTAAAAACTAAATTTTATATTTTTCACCAAACATTTTTAGCACCAAGTTGACAAAAAAAAGCAAAGATTAGATGTCTAAATGTTGCTCAATAAATTAGCCGCCAGTTCTGGACTCATACATCCTTATCTCTTCTTACTTCTATTCAGCACTGACGTTATTACAGGGCATTTCCCTCCTATGCAACTATTTTCTTTAAATATGGTTATGGCTGTACAGCACTTTGAAAACATCTTTTTGCAATTTGATGATAAACAATAGATCTGTATGGTTTTCCAGTAATATGTGTAAACTTCTTTTTTTGATTAAAATACTGCATGTCAACACTGCAAAATTTTTTATTTTTTCATTTTCTGTGACAACCCTCTGCTGGTAAATATGTGCAGAGTAATTTAATTTTCTTACACTAAACCAGTTAGAGAATAATAAAAAAAAATCTCTTTAATGTTTCAGAAAATAAAACTGTCACCTGTTTGGTGACAGGTTGAATAAAACCACCAAATCTTATGGCAGACAGCTTCTTTTTAAAACAAACCAAAGCTGCAGTGACAACAAATGAAGAAATGACGCACCTTTCGCTTAAACATTCATGTTTACCTTTTATAACTGCTAAAATTTATGTTCTATAGGAAATATAGAATAAAATAAAGTTTTTTTTCTAAAATGAGGTGGAACTTTTCATAGAAATAAAAGAATGTCATATTTAAATTATTAAAACTGAGTAATATTTGAATCATTAATGCAGATCATCAGGTGAGACTGCTTTACCCTCTGTGGGGCAAATCACAAAGCAGATATCCAAAAAAACATGTTATTTAAATGCATGAATTACAGGCAGAGTGTCTAGTTTTAAATAAATGAAGGGAAGACAGTTTGTACAGAACACCACCAAGTAGTGATCTCCATGTGGGCAGACAAGCTTGTTCATTCACCGTTACAATAAAACCATTGTGTTTCTGTTTAGAGAGCCAGTCGTTTCTTTATTTGTTTGAAATCTGCTCTATGCTGTTGACCAGTGACCTCATCCTCCATCCACCCCCTCAGAGCTGAGAAATGTATCCACTCTGAAACAAATGCCCCTTAGTAAATCTGTGCCAGCTACTCAGCCTTTGCATCCCTTTGCTCTAACTTGTGCTTGTTTAGACTCTCAAAAACTGTCATCGGTTCAGTTGGTGAGTCAGCTCCTCCAACGACTGGGGATTCCAGTTATTTATTTCATTAGAACCAAAAAAGGCTTGTATAGTGTGGTTCAACACAGAGATGTCTGAAGCTGTAAGGCTGGTGCTGCTTACCTGGTCTTTGTCCCAGAGTGGTGATGCGGGGGGTCATGCTGGTGATAGGCATCATGCTGCCTCTTGGCGTTGAAGCGGTGGATGAGGAGTTGGTGGTGGTGCGCCCATCCTTGATCTCAATCGTGAGGAAAGTCTTCATGTCGGGGTCTTCCTCTCCCTCAGGGATCTCTTTCTCAGCTGCTCTCCCTAGGGTCCTGTCTTCCTTTAATTCAGCACAGACAGGCACATCTTTTTCAGCGGGTAGCCTCGTCCCACCCAGGGAGGCTTGTGATTGGCTGGCTGAAGACAGAGGTCCTTCGGCCCCTCCTTTGAGGGGCTGAGGTGCAGCTGGGCTCTGGGACACAGCAGAGGTGTTAGAACCTGATCCTACAGTTGTCTTAGTGGGTTTGTCTTTAGATTTGCTGGAGGTTGCTGATGTCTGAGCAAAAAGCTCTGCAGCTCTGGAGAAATTGTTAAGGCCAGAGGTGGTTCCGTTCCTCAGAGGGTTCTTCTTCAGAACTGGGGGGTTTGGGCTTTGGCTGGCTTCTGTGAACTTGCGCATTCGGTCACGAACAGAGTTGGTGCGACTGAAATTCTCCAAGATGACATCTTTCTTTTCAGGTGCTGCAAAAGAAGGAACTGATTTTAGAGAAAAACAATGGAATACAGAGAAGGGAAGCTTCTAAAATAAATTTACTTGTTCAGATTGCTTGTACAAAAAAATTATAACAATTATAAACATCAATATCTCCAACAGATCTTTACTTGACTTGATGTCTGTCTTTTATAAAAGGGAAGCCTAATCATGATAGGGGAAAGATTGTGATTGGACCCCACTTCAAATGAACACCACAACGTTCTGAATCTTTAAATAATCAGGATTAGATTTAATATAAAGAAGGTATGTATATTCATGGCATCTCTGTAAAAAAATAAAAAAATGAAAACATTTAATCGATAAAATTGTATATCCAAGTTTTCCGGGTCCCAAATTTCCATTAATATGTGCAGAATTTAAGGCCGTGCTTATCATCTAAGCAAAAAGGTCAGCCTGATCTGCCTAAATTACGTTCATGGCTTATGTGAGTGCAAACTACAGTTTCCTTTATCTTTAAAAAAAAAATCAGGACTCTAAACTGAAAATAATCCAAAAAGTCTAGTCAGAAAAATGTTATTTTACGGTGTTACTGAGTACAGAAAACTATTTGGGATAAAGAACAGTGAGGTGCTTCATATAAAGACAGTGAATAGTAGATGTGTGCTACATTTAGCTATTTTTAAAGAGCATAAAAGTGTCTACAATTTATATAACTGTAAGAGAAAATGAGAAAGTATAAGAAGGCTGAACAAAATATGCATTACTCCGTTTTATCTTTTTAACATCTACCTTTCACACTGAATTTGAAAATTATAGCTGCTTTCTTGGAATCCTAAGTAGTTTGTTTTCTTTAGAAAATACATGCAAACTATTGTTGTAGGAATGCTAGCTATGCTGATCAGCTCCTTTATTTGTCTTTGGTTAATATCATTAGAAAAACCTTGTTAGAGACACTGTCTCAAAGAGTGGCATGATTTTACTTACGGTATGCTCTTAGTACAAGTATGGGAGGAAGGCAAGAAAATGATCAGGTCTGATGATAATCGTCTATCAGGGTGAATATAGTTCATTTTTGCAGGTAAAATTTTACTGACCAGTTTCTGATTAGTGCATCTTCATCTGTACAACAAATTAGACTTAACCAGGTGATTAACTATTAGCTATGCAAACTGATAATGGATACAATGTCTTTATTTTAAGTAAGCAAACACTGAAACACCCTTCTTACAAAGAAAAGTTGAAGGAAACATAGAGCCTTATAGGATAAAGCTAGGGTCAATGAAAAACTTCTCTCTATTAAATTTAGTTTTAAAGAAAACCAGATAATGTGTCAAACACAGTATTAAGGAGGAATAAAATGTGTCAATACTTTGACAACTGTCATTTCTTATATATATATATATATATATATATATATATATATATATATATATATATATATACATACACATACACACACACACCAGTCTGTAAAAAAGCATGAGAAAATCAAGGCAGGCATTTTTGCACACCATGGATAAAGCCATTTAGGACCTAAGCTTCAAAGAATGAAAACAAAGAACACCAAATTTCCTGTGAAAAGATTATTTTGCATATGCAATAAGTGGACCTGTTGCAGGTGATCTACAAAGATAGCTTGCGCAAATGATAGCATGCCGGTTTGGTTGCATCCTATTAAAATGAGCGGTCTGTGTGCGGTACTGGCAGTCTGAGAGTGGCCATAAAAGGAAGATGAGATTCAGCACCATTTTATTGGAGGCAATGATGGCAATAATCATTTAAACAATAGTAACAATGGAACTCGACTTTGCCCATTTAAAGTGCTACAAATAAATAAAATTATGAAAAAGGGAACAGTTTAAATGTCAAGTGGAGGATTTTCACGAGTTTTTGAAAAGACCAACCCTCTCCACTTAAAAAAAAAAAAATGCACATGCACAACCCTGTAACTGCTCTTGAGAGTGAATGCCTATTAAACTCGTGCAAGAGCCTGTTTCTCCTTGTGTACGCTCTGTTTAAAAGGTGCTGTTTGCATTGCTCATACAAGCTTACTTTCCAAAAGAGAGATTGGCAATTTTTCCATTATGTCAGACTCAACACCCGTAGTGTAAGTGGAAAAAGAGGACGAGCAAGCAGGACAACCTTACGTAAACATATCACCAGAATGACTGACAATTAGGAGGACCACTTATTTTAAAAATCAAACCGAAAAAGAACATCCTCTACTATATCTTCAAGTTAAATATAAAATATATTGAAAAAACCTCAGAAATTCCTCCCTGTAAGCTTGCATCTGACATTTAGAAGTGCTAAAATGAGGCTCAATTTGAAATAATTTAGCTATGCATGTGGTAAATATTTACATTCCTTTGCATACACGTTTTGACAGTTCAAGCCATTAAAATTTGATCCACATTTTGAAGAGTTTACACACAAAAAAACGTTTGCATGTGCTGCCTTTGCATGTGCAATTTAAGTCCCACTTTGGGGCTTATTTTACGATCGTCTCTGGATGTACAAAGCAAGTCTTCATGTGTTTTAAGATCCAAAAACTTTGGAGGATGAGGCCGTATGTAGACTAGAACATTAGATGCTAAGAAATTTGGAAATAACTTATGTAAAGAGCCTGTAACAGTTTAAAAAGCCTGTGACTCCTAATTACGAGTATAGAGTATCAGTGTTTAGATCACCATTATAACAAAACAAGATTTTTAGCACAAATGTAGGTTTATCTTATAATATTTGTAGCATCTAATAAATAAATATTTTCCTTTTCACAACATATGTATGCTAATTTCTAAAAAGGAGCTCAGAAACACTGAGCTGCCAAAATATTGACCTGATGGCACAAATAAAGTTTAAATGCCAACATGTTTTTTCTGGTGAAAAGATAATCACACTGAATTGTTGAGTGATTTTATACAGAGCTGAACTAAAGTCTTACCCGTTTCCTTGGCCTTGCCATGAGGGAATGTCAGATTTCCATCAGATGTTATCTAAAAAGGAGGGAAGACAAACATAGAAATATGGTGATCCATGAGAAGAAGCAGCACAGATTAAAGGTCAACCCGCTCTGCTGACAACCACCCAGCTGCCTGCTACACTGAGCAGTAGAGGAGATTCATAAAGAACTGGAGTCTGCATATTGGGGCATAATCACAGAGAGGATGCTAAATTCAGCTCTGGCTGCTGTGTTTTCATTGTGTTACATTTATATTTGAACATGTCAATGTGGCCCTCTGTTCTTTTCCTGGCACCGCGGCCACGGCTAGACGCTCTGATGTTTACATTACTCTCAGGAGACCGACTCCACATCAGCCTGTTTTAGAGCGAACAGTGAAAGAATTTGTGGCTTTGGCTAAATATGTTTAGAGGAGAGTCTAGATGCCGTCACGCATCATGATTTTCTGTTTTCCTAGCGCTCCGGGATGGAGAACGAGAGGCACATATTCCTTTCTGAGAGCAGGTGAGGCAGACATACCGCTGAGCTGAACCAGAGACAATCAGGTGCACAGTTTGTTTGTGTAACCAAGTAACGGACACCAAACAGCATCAACTAGGAGCTAAACTTGTTGTGTTTATGGATGCCGATGGGACCTGCATGTCGCTGAAGAATCGAGCGAAGGAGTTTCTACTCAAGTATGATTAAACGGAGAGCCTGAAAGGTTGGTGCTCCTGGCTGTGAATGTGCAGCTCAGCGCCCCTCTCTGTAAAGCCAATTTGATAAATGCTTAATAGCTGCGCCGTCCAGCTGGCTCAGATTGCACCAAAAAACAACATTTATGAACAGCTGCACAGATTTAAGTTATTGCAATAACAAATCCATATTAAAAGGACAGACATCTGCATATAAATACATTGAAATAGCATTGTAATATTTATAAAGGTCAGTGAAACTTCTCAAAAAGTGAAACTTATATCAACTCATTACACAGTTATTCCATATTATGAATTAAATCCTCTTTTCCCAGACTTTCCTGCCACTAAACTTTCCATTAATATGCTGGGAAAGAACTCTGAACAGCCAGCTTCTAGAGTAATAAGCTTTAGTTGTTCACCTCGTTTGTGAAGACAGTTCGAAACAGCCTGCTTGATAAGAATCACATTTACAAGCTTTTTGAAATTGAAGAACTACTTGACAAACACGACCAGACAAATGTTTGCAGAACTTTAAACTGACAGTGCAACAAATCTATATGAGGTTAATGTTTTGAACAAAATTACTGGAATTAAGGACATTTTAGATGAAAGTGTTTTTTTTAGTTTTTTTTTTTAGATGTAGCCATACTGTATGCATGATGCTGTACAGCAGTCAACATTTTTGTCCACAAAATACATGAAAAAAAACTTAGTGAAGTCAGTGTCAGAGCGTCTCTCATCAGATTCTATTTATTTTAAATTCTGGGTGAACTTCTCTATGTCTAACTGAGATCGGCTTTATGCAATGTAGAAGTTATATTGTTTGATTAAAAAGAGTCCAAAAAAAGGAGAATGCATCCATATTAAGAAATCTGTCTTGATCTTTAAGCCCAAACTCTGTTTGCTTTGCTGCTGTACTCTGACACCTAGTGGTTTTCAGGGGTCACACAATGGGTTTCCCCCTTTAATATGCCTATATATATTTATTAGATATTGAAAAACAATCAGTTGAAGTATACACCAACCTTCTTGAAGTTTAAATTTCCCTGAGTGTGGTCATTGTGGAGCCCATTCACAGGACCACTTTGAGATAGAACAGCCCCATCAGGTCCATCCTGGTTAGGATGGAGTTCCTGGTTACATCGGTTCTGACTGCTGGCAGGAATTTGGCTTTTCTCAGGTTCTGAGTCAGTGCTGCTGCCTGAACCACTTCCTGTTCTCTCTACATCCTCCAATGGAGCCTTCTCCTCAGAAGACAAACCCACGCTGAGGCTGGATGTCACAGAGTCCAACCGACCTCTAGATAACACACCCATGCCGTCTTTATTCACAGACCCCAAACGAGGTCTGACACATGAATCGGAGACATCTGATCCCAGCCTCTGTCTGGCAGAAGACAGGGAGCCGATGCTGCGCTCTGATCCGCCAGAGTCAAGGCGACCCCGCTGGAAGGAACTCTGGCTCCTGTCCGAGGCTCCAGAGTCCAGCCGGGATCGGGGGGCTGAGCCCAGACTCTTCTCTGAGCTCACAGAGTGCACAGAAGTCACACTACGATCCGAAGCTGTGGAGTTCGACCTTGTCCGGTTGGACAATAACAGGTCAGAGTCTGGGGTCACAGCTTCCTTCTGAGGCTGGATCAGCATAGTGTCATCCTTTACCCGATGATCAAGAACCAGAACCATGCCGGAGTCGGAGCTCGTCCCTGAAATAAATACAGGAAAGATAAAAATTAGAGCTTCACAAATCAGTCAGCCAGTGTTCATTTAACCAGACTGGTCAAAGGAAGGAAAATCAATAAGAAATCCTACGTTTTTTTTTACTCTTTTTACATACAACACTTTTATTTAAAACTATGAGAATCAAATGCAAAACACTGCAGTTTTTAGGCCATGCAAATTATTTTAGGACTGTTTTCCCTGATGATTCATTTCTTGCAACAACATTCAAAGTTAAAGACAGACTGTACTGGCTGCTGCAGCTCAGTCTGTCTGCTTTGTGTGACCTGCTCTGGATGTTCACCTCAGATATCCACGGCCGTGGGGATGACAGTGAAACGCTTGGCAGTAAACTTGGAAACATTCAAAGCAAAGCTATGATTTGGTGAAGCAGACAAACTTTTTCAGTTGGTCTTGTCTGGAAAAAAATTTACGCCACATGATGGAGTATCAGTCATATGAAAGTAAACATGCTAATTAAGCCCTGGCATTAAATTATGACAGCATATGGAAGAAATCTGTACATTAAGATTGATTTATCATAAACAGATGTATGCAGCTTCAAATAAATTAATTGTTTAATTAAATCATTTATGGTTTTAACATATAAGCAGTACAGTGATGTTGCACTAAAGGTGATGAGTGACGTTTTAACTGAAGTTATTCAAGAAAAAGTCCTCTATTGCTCTAAGGCCCCTAAAGGAATCAGTTTAGTGAATGTCTCAGGATCTTAGAAGAGGTACAGGGAGTTTTAAGGGGATGTAGATCTTTCATGGCCCTCAGTTCCTGGCTTAAGTCTGAGAGAGAGAACATCTTACAACCATAGATGGAAAGAAACAAGGAACCGGGGAAAAAGAGGAAGCAGAAATAAGGCTATAGAGATAAGCACTTCCCTTCTCTGTCTCCCTCTCTGATCAGGAAACCAAACTCCAAACAAGGTATCTACATCCTCCCTTGAGATGTCGTCTACCTCCATGGTGTTGCTATGTCATAGGATAGATGAGGTACTTCTCATATCACATGGAAACAGCATGGTGGTTCCTTCGTCGTATGTGTAAAAACAGTTCTGAATGACCTCTGAACCACA
>NW_015150631.1:873084-969393 GCF_000732505.1 Cyprinodon variegatus | reverse complement strand
TATATATATATATATATATATATATATATATATATATATATATATAAAGCTGAAACAAAGAACAACCAGGAGTTATTTCTGCTGCTTTTGGATTGAACGTCTGGCCCAAGCAATCATGTTATGGAGAGGTCATTGCAAGAGTTGAGTGTTTTGACTCTGCCTCAGCAGCTCATTTCCAGTGTTAAACACCAGAATACATAAACTCCACACTAATAGATGTGGGTCTTTCTCTAATGATCAAGGTGCGGGCTGCTGCTCGCCCCTTTCTCTCTAAGTGGCCTTTGAACTCACACAGCTACATATACATCCACCTTTAAATGTGGAGGAGAGGATTACAGAGGCTTTTTTAAAAGGAAACTCACACCCAAATGTATATATTTTGTTAATAAAATGTACATAGAGGTCTTATAGTGCTTCCTTTCTGTCCATGGCATTATTTTCACAGTTTTACTGTATGTTAGTTGCAATCCTGCTTTTGTGTCTAAACCTGTCAGTATGACACACTCTGATGTGTCACTATGCGGGAGCAAATCTAGATAAAGATCGTAGTAGTTTTTATGGTTTACACTAAACCACATTAAACCTATCATATAAAACGCTAACACCACTTTAACAATCAGAAAGGGCCGCAATGCCACTGTCTGATCCAGAGCAAAATCAGAATAACTTTATGAATCCCTTGGGGGATATTCTTGGATTAGCATATAGCTACTTTTATTTTCATGAAAATATTGTTTGCTCTTCCGCTTAGCATTGAAATAGGCTCCAAACCAAAGCATCAACAAATGCTATTAAAATAGGGAAGGAAGAGAAAAAAGCACCTCAGCTGAAGCTAGAGGTTATTAAAGACTGTAACTGTATATGTTGTCATTTACTTAGCTTAAACAAAAATGCTTTTTAAAAGACATTTATTTATTCTTCTTTCTGGTTCATTAATAATTTCAAATGGTTTTATTAAGTCTAAGGAGGCGGATGATTTAAGTGTGGAGTAAAAACCTAACCGTTCAACTTTTCCTGTCATTAGATTGCATCTGATGTTAAACTGATTTCAAACAAATGGTAGGTAAACACTGACATGGATAAAACACTCACTCCTTAGAGATGTACCCCATGAAATGTGCGAAATGTTACCCCAGCATGGCTCTATAGTAGTTAGGAGTCTTTAGGATATAGTAACCTTGATAAAAAATACAGCAGTTTCACTGTTGCATATCATTTTCACACTTTGATTTAAACCTAGAAACTATGAATATTCCTGCTAATATATACAGTTAGAAAACATATAGGTCAGAGTAAACATATTCTTATTTTGTAACATTCCTTAAGTGTTCATCTTTTGGATAAATGGATTTTTTATTTTTTTTGCTCTTTAAAAAGGAATTAAACCTTTGAATACAAAGAACGCACCATTATATGCCCATATTATATGGGAATTCTACCCAAAGAATCCTAAACCAAAGGAAGAGAGAAGGAGGTTTTAGAAACTTTAATTATTAAAAGGCCCCTCGCATAACGTTATGTCAGTACCCAGTCCATGTGTACTCTCAAGAGATTTATTTTTAGCAGATCAAAACTTTTGAAGGATGTTTGCCTTGTGACCCAGCCTCTGTTCACTCACCACATGGCTGTTAAACTGTTAAAAGTGTTTCTGTTCTTCAGGGTTCTCAAAATGCAAGGTCAAGCCCACTGAGAGCTTCTGAAAACGTTTCATTTCCTAAATCATAGACTTAGGTGGTAGAGTTTCCGCCGCAGTTCTGCACAGCTGGACATGTGACGGTTTAAGGAAATATAGTAAATAAAGGCTTTTTTGTCAGGAAGTAAAACCGTAAATTTCAAAAAAAAAACAAAATGTTCTTTGGCCACTTTTACTCAAACAGGTCAACAGCTTGAGTCCCACCCCAACCACAATCCACTAATTTTATTGACACATCCCTTTAAAATATACATTTGTCCTCCCCTTTTCTATGGTGGTCTTCTTTGGTTGATCCTTGTTTGACCCCGGCTTAAATTGTACGGTACGGTTAAATCGAGAACAGCCGGGAGTTGTTGTGGTATCGGATTTATTTAGCAGAGGTGTGGCTGTAGGTTTTTCTCTGTGTTCCTCCACATAACCCCACACCACTGAGCACTGGTCAGTTTGAGCCACGCCCAAACCAGACCACACAGAAACACATTTATCATGACCTTTGCCCTGGTAATAACCCTAATTTAACAACAAAGACATATAGCAGACATTGATTTATTTAGCCTGCAAAAAAAAAAAGCAAAAACATTTTAAACTGTTTCTTGCTTACAAACAAAAAAACTGCAAGCTTGATCAGAAAATGTATTCCTTAATTCATCCCAACAGGCAGCCCTTGATGCTACCTGATGGGAGGAATAACAGTTTGATTCATTTACTCCATGCCCAAGCCTCAGCCATTAACAATCAACATGCAAAGAACTGCAAACACTTCATAAAGTTGGATGAAGCAGCTTAATGTGGCTAAACTAATACGACCTCTTGACTGGCACCTCAAGAGAACGGCTCCTTCTGTGGAAGAAGCGGAAAAAAACATCTGCAGGTACTTGGAACAAAGGTGGTCAGTGTGGACTCTGTGTTTTAGCAGATTTTACCCACGCCTGACCTTCACATGGATGTTTACAGTTTATACACTCCACTTCTTGTATTTCACTGATCCCCAGAGCGTGATATGTAAATATGATGAAGCATGCAGGTAGGTGCAATAATTAACACCTGAAGAAAAAGCTGGCGGTTTTCAGTGCTAAAAGGCTACTAAAGGAGTATTTTAAAGAATAAAAGAAACTAAATTTGAGAAAATAGCTTTTTACTAAATAAATTGTCCTTTAAAACTATTCTATGTAGCATCTGCTTTAGCATCTATTTAACTTGTAAAAAAATGACTACAAGTGAAACTTTATACGTACTTTTTGAAGAGAATTTGAAACACACAAAGTGGGTTTTTGCTGAAATCCATGTTTTTTTGTTATTTGTATTTTCAAGGTCATTCACACCAGAAATCTAACATGACCGCCATCAGACTTCAGTTTTAACAGCTCCCAACCCAGAAGCAACAACCTTACACAGATGGAGAATGTAGATGTCACACAGCAAAACAAAGTAATATTTGATGCGACTGTTAATAAGAAATGTTTAATAAAGACATTCTTGAGGGCCCTTACATTTTCTATGGCTTTCCTACCTTTTCTCGCTGGATCTCTCTGGTATTGTGTTTGCTGTGCGTGTAGCTCCTGGGTCGGGGCCCGGAGGTCACTGCCACTCCCCGTCTCCTGTGGAAAACAAATCACAATTCACAGTTCCTTATTACACATGTGAAAGCCCTATTCTTGTTCAAAAACTTTTTTTTTTTTTTTGATGAGTCACCTTCACACAATTAATGCTCATAACTTTCTGAAGCAGTGGCCTTCGGATGGCAAATAGCTTTATGCTTAAGAGGATTCCCTGAGGAGAGGCTGCAGTGTTTTAGCATATGGTGAAGTAATGCATTTGGAGGAGAAAAGATACAGACAGGACTGTCTGACCTCTGTGACCTAAAGCCCCTGCTCAGGAAAAATCAGCTGCACAAATACAAGAAACATGTGTGCATAAACTCCAAAATCCAAAGAAATGCTTTACATCGCAGCTGCACATATTAACACACTGAAATGTTTTTAAGATTTATAGAACGTTTGAGCAAAAAGCTACTGTGTTAATTATGTCAATGGACCTCATGTCAGCAACAAAGATTTGGGTGCATGCATGTACCTCCAGATACCTTAAAATTTATATGAATATGTACTGAAGTGGAAGACAAAAAAAATATTTTTTTCAAGGTGTATTGCATTTGTTTTCAACACCTATTTTCACTGAAGCTGCAGTCGGAAGTTTTCTGGGGAATGTCAAAGCCAAATCTATATATGAGCAGTTTTTTCCCATCTATCAAATTCAGTCAGACTGGATGGTAAGGATGAACGAGTCTGTGTTTACAGGTTTGGCCTAATGTTCTAAATAGGATTTAAGTCTGAGCTTTGACTAGGCCATTCTGATACCTTCATATTTTTAATCTAAACTTTTTGTAGCTCAGGGGGTGTTTTTAAATTCCAGCCCTAACCTAAAGTCTTTTAAAACATCTGAGAGCTTTTCACTACAATTTGTCCTGCATTTAACTCCATCCATCAATCTTCTGAATAACTGAGCAGCTTTTCTGTCGTGAAAAGTCGGGCACCACTCTGGAGAATTCAGAACTGCAACGGTTAGAACAGCCGTTTTCCTACGACTTTAAGATTCTTCCACCTGAGCTTTGGATCTTTGCCGCTCATCCAGAGTTACCACATGGCCCCATGGCCGCTTCTCTAGTTAACGTTTTTCCTGGCCCTGACTGCGAGTTAAGGAAATCTTCATGCCACATTTGAACATCCAAAACTTCACCTCTGGCCTGCTGCTCTGCTTTTGATCATCACAATGTTATTTGTTAATTATGACAAGCCTCTGACCCCAGATCTGTAACGCACAGGTCAACTCTATTCACTCATTACAGGACGTCTGTGCTACAGTTTGCAGTGGATTAAATTCAGTCATCAAAGTTAAAAAGGGCCCAATACATAATTGTAAGATATATAAACTGATTTTATAGGTCAAAAGTCAGCGGTTTGTTCATACCCATGACCAACGCTCTTTACTTTGCAACAGTTTACTACAAGACCGCGGCACATATTTTATGACAGCAACAAGCACCATCTCAAGTGAGGAAGTATGCAAAACAACCGCTTCTTCTTCTTCAACTTCTACTAAAACGACAATGACTTCCCGTATCAAAGCCATCGGGCGCGCATGCAGCACTAATTGACGTCGCATCTGTAGAGCTGCACGGCAAATTGGGCCCCCGAATTGCAGCGTGGTATGCACCTCGCAGCCCATTAAAGGTAATGTAGAGATACATAAAGGCTGACCTACACTTTATCTCCCATTAGCATTTAAAAAAATGTGGATGTGTTCTTTTACAATTCCAGACCCCATTTCCTTTAAAGACAAAATGGGAACCTTCAACACTTTAATTATGTTCTGCTTTGTGTTGATCTATCCCATAAAATCTTAATAACTTTATGACAAAATAGGAAAAAGCTCAAGGGATTCAGACGCTTTTGTAAGTTACTTCAGTAATGTTACTTTTTTTTTCCTGGTTAAAAGCAACCAGAAGAGTTTAAGCTCCACTCTTAAACTCAAATCCTCGAGGGCCGTTGTCCTGCAACTACAACAGCTGAATCAAAGGGCTAAACTACCTCACTGGCTCTGCAGAGTTCTGCTAATGAGCTCATATTGGAGTCAGGTGTGCTAAAGCGGAGACATCTAAACATTGCAGGACATCAGCCCTCTAGGACTAAAGTTTAAGGCCACTTCTTTAAAGGAAAGAAGTATCCAGTAAAGATAGTCAAACCCAGAATATTCTCTTGGGAGCTCATCCACCCCCTTAACCTTTTAAAATAATAGTAAATGTCAGGGACACCACAATGGGAAGCAGTAATTCTGCTGAATGCTCCCTTAATGAGCCTCTAAAGTGTTTGATGAGTTTAGAGGACAAACAACAGCAGAAAGGAGGCACGAAAGTGAAATACTTCAAGATGAATGTTACCCACAATAAAGTATTCAATGAGAAGCTCACAGGGGGTGATGACTGTCTCTAAGCCATCAGCTCAATTAAGGAGTGGGACCCTCCCCCGAAATCCTGTCCTGCTTCACCAGCAGTCAGACAGACAGCCGTCTTTTCAAAGCTCCCAGTAAAACCACAGGGAACAGCTTTCTCAGAGACGGTGAGGCAGGGTGAAAAAAGATAGAGTGGAAATAGAAGAGAGCTGCAGACCTGCCGCTAGCCACCATGCTGTCATTAGTGGCTTCCCTCCGGCCCTGACAGCCAGGACCAGACTGGCACTTCACCAACACTGTCCCACTCAAAAAAAACCAACAAAAAAAAACAGCAATGGGTCTGTTCATGTCAATAAAAAAAAATAAAAATACAACTGGCCCTTCTGGTCAGCATAGAAAGGCGAGGGACATCAGAAGTGCACCATAAAAAAAAACAAAAACAGAGCGTAAGGAACACATCTCTAGAAGCAGCTGGCTTGGAAACTTAGATCAGCTGCAGATTCAATCTTGCAGTTTTCCATTAAACCCTTGTGAGCTTAAAAACTTTTGAGGGGTCTTCTGTGATTTCACGTGGAGAAGAAATATAGAAACCTGACAGCTCACTTTCCATTACTGCAGCTGGATGAACCGCACACTTGGCTTTGCCCCAGCAACTTTGGTACAGTAGCAATTATCTTGGTATCACTCAAGTCCTCCACTCAGAGTCTCTTTTATTTACTACAAATTGTTGCATTCCAGTCTGCGCTACCTTTGGTATTTTTTTTTTATGTTCTATTGTCTCATTTCAAAACACTTAATCCCTTAATTTCAAATGCTGGATTTGGTTTCAAAGACTAAGCTTTTGTTTATTCAGGTCTCTTCTTGCAAAATGCTTACAGACAAGAACAAGCAGAACAGTCTGAAACCAAAAGGCTGCCTCCCTGAACTTACCTAAGCAGCAAACCCTACCCGTCGGCAAAGAATAAGCATTCAATATTCAAACTCTTTTCTCCATAGCCTACAGGTTGTTAGATTTTATATTGAACTACAAGCCATAAATAGTTAATACAACACTGAGTATTCAACCTGTTGCTGGATCCCGCAGCAGTAAACCTAGATGTACAAACCTGAAATGTAAACACAGAGGCAGGCACGTCCCATTTTCCAATCAGAGAGCAACAGAGTGATTAAGGAAATCCTTTTCCAATTATGTTTTAAAGGGAGTAAAATAACCCAAAAATGGTTAAGAAAGCCACATAAGCGTTTGCCTGGACAATAGAAAAAAATGTCTGAGTCACGTTTACCTCCTTTTCCTTAGACCTACTGCCTTACTTCCAGCCTCTTCCCGTCTGTCTCAGCAGTAACCTGCTTGTAGTCAGGATGTCCGCTACTCTGCCGCTCTGCTCCCTCTGCCACATCTCACACACACACACACACACACCGTCACACAATACCAACAAGCCACTCCCTTGACTTCCCCTCCCTCCAAAGCTGTCTCCTGAGGGAAATGACCCCCCCACCTCACAGACACACACACACACACGCCTCCCCGCAGGTTAATGGGCGGCCTGGCTGACACATTAACTTCTGACACTTTGCTTTAACCTCCATCAACAAAACTTCATGTTTCCCCTGAAATTAACGTCATGCCTTATAAAAAAAAAAAGTTTAGATTCTTAAACTAAGGTTCTTTAGCCCCATAAACAGTTATTTTTTAAATCTGGGTTTCTTCCAAATAGGATGAAAAGAAACGTTGGATCTATCAATCATCCCTGAATATCTTCAACACTCATTTAAAAAGATAAGTGGTTTTAAATTAGAGATCAACAGCCACAATTATCTGGTAACCAAATAATTGTTCAAATGTCTTCAAGCGGCACCTATCCCATGTTGCGTGCGAGAGTCTTCTGTAAGGGCATATCTTGGACCCTCATCTTCTGTGAGACAATTGCACAGAGCTCAAAGAGATCGGCGGCTGTGATGTGAGTGGAGCTGGCTGGCTTGTGTTTTTGTTGGCCACGTCGCCACTCCAGTGCAGACGAGATTGCTGTGGCACAGCTGGAGGCCTTGCATGTCTTCCCCAGGCCCCAAAAAAACCCAACAACACTCATTCATTTCAACAATCAACTCAGACTCAACAAAAGAGCCCCAAACTCAGCTGTCCAACAGGAAGTGAGGTAGGAGGCTTAAACACTGGAAGCATCCTGCTAAGTTCGACATCCTGCAATCTGAGAAGGGGATTCAAAGACATGCACGGCCCGCAGTAAACAATGACTCACTAGAGAAAAGCATTTCAGGGCATCACAGAGATTATAACATGCAAACTTAAACCGACAAAACTCTGATAAGGGCTAATTTTCACCTAAGGCTCTCAGAGCTTCAGCAACCAAAGCTCAGTGGACTGGATCTGTGCGACAAAAGGGAATAATTCAGGTAAAAATGTATTCTTCTCCAAGTATTTAAGGAATGATAGCACTTTTTCCTTTTTTTGTTTTGCTTTGCTGTTAAGAAACTAAACTATCCACGATAGGGCTCTCCTGCTGTGGAGGTCCATACAATGGGTAGAATATAATCATGACACTTGACCCCAGCCGTCATATACCTGCCTCAAACATTCTTACAACCTTTTATTATGGAAGCTTTATAATTTTCTGGCAGCAACTTCTTCATGAAGACCCCTTTCTAGCCAGACCTCTCCAGGCAGTAGATGGGTTTATCCGGGTCCTATTGATTTTCGGCATCTGACTTCATAGGGAAATAAGCGTGATGTGTTTTTCATCTGCCGGGCCACTTGCCACCCATTGTGTCTGTGATCTTCAGAGGCAATATGTTTCTTATTGCTTTGCTGGGTCTATGACCCGGGATATGAAAGGGTCTTCCCCAGCCTGACCTCGGTAGCAGAGATAGGCTGTTCCTCACCTAGTTAGAAGCCTCCGACACAGCCTTTTCAGTTGCCATTAAATACTCTGTTTCAATGAGCTTTAGTTTCCTATAACTGAATGTAAACCAACAATCCTAAATAATCTCTTAACTTTTTGCAAGCCGGCTGCTTTGACGACAATGGTTGCACCAAATACTGATTAAGTCAAGGACATTTTAAGTCAATAAAAATAAGCAGTCATTTATGTTTTTGACAGCATTCTAATGTTACTGTATTTTCTATATATCTATAAAACCTTTGCAGAGCACTGGAGATCCCTCAGGTCTCTGATGACTTGGTTTCCAGAACCAGCGTTGAGCAAAAGGAAGCAGCATGTAGTCTATTCTCATAAGCTACGGGAAAACGATTCCTGTTGTCTGCAACCAATCCTATAAAGGTCAAACATTTTTCTATTGGTTCATTTTCAGAGGATTCATTGTTTAAAATTCATTTTAAACAATGAAAATCTAAATGCATTTAAGACTCTGCCTGTCAAACAAATATTTATGGCCTGGAGTAAACATACTATTTAGGGTAAATAGTATCCTTCTACTAAACCTCTGCCAGATCTTCCAATGAGGATTTAAAACAACAAACAAAAAAAAACAAAAACACATTCCTGAGTCGGTGGCGGCTGAGCCAATGTGTTTTCTGGGTGTTTGCGCACACGCCTGCTGTGGCTGGAGCCATAACTCAAGTGACAATGCTCCTTGGTTTTGTTGTTTGCTTCATTCTTCATCGTTCCCACAGAAGAAAAAGGAAAAACCCTCAGTGGTCACGGTTGTCATGCAAAATAAACTCGTCTTGCTTGAGTCAGTGGAGTCTGATATTATATCCTGAACATCTTACACAACAGATTTGCCTCTTATCCTCAGACTGCACCACCATATATGTCTTTCACAATTAGGCCCTGATTGCTTCATTAGCAGTTGTGTACTCACCGCAGCTCCCATGATGCACTGGGACTCCGTGCTGTCCAGGCGGCAGACAGAAACTTTACTCTTTTCCACAGAAACTAAAAAACACACAACAGTAAAACTCAGACAGCATTTCAAATGAAACAGACAGAAAAGGATGTAATCTGACGTCGATACTGGTGAGATCATTCCAGCAGCACTGACATGACCTGACAAGGTGGAGCTGATTTGTTTTCCTTTATTTTCAAAGTCTGTCCAAGGATTAAGACAGAGCAAAGTCAGGCAGCATGAAGCAAAGAGGAGTTTATTATCAAACTAGGATTCATACAACAGGTGGATCTGTGGCAGAGACATAATGACCGGTGGACACGCTTGCACATGTTCTTGTTAAACACAATAGTAACTTTTCCTGGATGAGCTTCATCTAGCCGAGGTGGATGAACAATTTAACCTTTAGTTTAACGCCCTCTTCAGGTCAAACTGTGTCATTCCTTGACCTGTTTTAGAATCCTTGTTAGCAAAATATTCTACCATCTATATTTTCCTTATGATCCAACATTTGAACTCTTAACATCATAATTAATATACATTTTTTATCATTTAAAAAGAAAATCTAGATTTTTTAAGTTTAAAAATTTCCAAAGTTCCCAGACCTTGCTCAGCATTTTGTATTAACTGCAAAGCATTGAAAGGATGATCTGATGGAGGAACTTACAGACAGATGGTTCTATTTCATCCCTACTGACCACCAGAGGGCGGTGCTGAAAGCACCGAATGTTCCCTTTGGGCATGCGCAGTTCGAGTAATTATACCAACAGAGTCACACCTGTGACACCGGATGACCACTCAGAAGCTATATAGCCTGGTGTCATCCTTTGCTCTGCTCCTACAGAATCTTCTCGCAAAAGCAAGGATTCTGAGTGACAGAGAAGCTCTGGCGGTCATCCGGGATTCATAGAACCGTAGTTACATACGTAACTTTCGATATATGGATAGAGAAAAGATAGACAGTCCATTTAAAAAATTAATTGGAGTAATTGATAGACAGAAGGACAGATGGATTAGTACTTAAGTTGATGGACAGATGGATGTATGGACTCACAAGAAAAATCCTTAAAATATGATAAAAGTTAAAAAAAAGAAAGAAAAAAAATAGACAGAAAAAAGCAATACACTTTCCATGCTGCAATTTTCCCTATATTTTCCAAACCTGGAAATGGCCCAAATTCCAGACCTTCCCATAATGAGCAGGGATCCTGTGCATTGGTACGTTCCAACCGAAGGCATGCTACAAAATAAACTTCATTACACAAACTCTTTGGGGGGTTCCTCAGTCTGACACATCCAAGCTCACCTTGCAGCTGCTCATCCCTGATTCGTCGGATCGCTGCTCTGATCATCTTCCTCTCCTCATACTCGGCTGCAGCACGAAGCTACGGACAAAGAAACTCAGTGTTTCCAGGACAACCAAGTACAGGGATCACATTGAAAGAAAAACAATTCTGAAATTCACCATTTTCGTCAGCTCATCAACATCCTGGATGGACTGTAGCTTTTGTGAAAGAATGTTCAAGTTGTCACTGGATTCTGATCTGGGGAAAATTGACATAAAGATGTTATCTCTAAACATTAAAATAACATAATTTTTTTTACAGCCTTGAGAAATGAACTCAGAAATTAAAAGCATGGAAAAGGTGGTGCTCTAAATAAAAATAATCAGAGCACAGACCCAGACTGTGCAGAGAAGTCTGCTGGCCTCAGACTTCTCCCGTCTGTCTTACTTGCACTCTCCTTCCCTTCCCTCATTATCCTCATTTTCCCCAACATTCCCTGTGATTAAATAATGCGCAGCATGGTAAAGTTGAAATATTTAACATTCCAGAAATGAGAGGTGTGAGAGAATAACTTTCAGCTGGATTTTCTTAGGTGCATACGTGCATGAATGTAAGACAGCAGGTTTGATTTCCACAGCAGCTTCAGCCGTGGCACTTCTTTTGTTTTTGTAACCCGAGTCCTGCGAGCGCAGACGTGAATGGGAATGATTACCTCTGTTCTTAAAAGGATTTAGTGACAGAAAAGGGGAAAACAAACAGTAAAGTGGTAGGTTTATTTCTGACTGCAATGGTGTTAAAGCATTTATTTTCTCCAGCCCACAGGCTGAGACATAAGATGGACTTGATCTTAGTTTAACCCTTGGGATTTAAAGACTTCACACACACACAAAAACTTTAATTTTTACATTTTAAACCATCCAAACTAGACAATATCAAAGTGTAGGTTATCACAAAGAACTCCGAGGAGGCTGCAGTATTTCAGGCTGTGTTTGTATCGGACCCCATAGGATGGACCTTTACATCTCCTATTGCTTGAAGTAAGCATACAGAAATATTCAGTCTTTCATTCTGCTCAATTTAACCAAAAAACAAACAGATCTGTTTTAGGATGTTAATAAACTGGTTTAAACAACAATTTTTTTGATACTTTAGACAAAGTTAGGATCTTTTACAGAATGCTGTAAGTTTACACCAGCTATCAATTATTTTGAGTTTTACCAACCTGGAACAAAGTTCAGCAGGTCTAGTTAGATTTTCAGCTTTCCCTTTATATACATCCAGGGATCAAGACATAGTTTAGCAGAGAAGTTGCAAAGATCTGACTGAGCAAAGGTAAAACTCCAGAGAAGCACAGAAAAGAAGTTCTAGAGCATCAAATGGGTCAGTGATAGAGTGAGTGGTAACTGGGAAAAATGAGGAATAACACTGACCATGCAACACTTCCATTAATATTCTTCAAAGTTAATGGAAAGACCAGAATGAAAGTGGTCATGGAGACAGCAAAGACTGAAGGAGCAGCATTGTTTGGAATGAAGAGACAAAAGCATTTTCTACCAAAGAAAACCTCCAAGCATAGATTAACATTTTCATTTAATAAATAAAAAAAGAACATCATGACAACAGTAAAGCACGGTGGTGGAGAAGTCATGCATCAACTGAAGTAATTGTAAAGATTGCTAAAATTGTGAGATTAAACCTTCAGATGTCTGCTGGAAATCTGAATAGTGGTTCTGTGTTCCAGCATCACAATAAGTCCTAGAAGACGACTTCAAGAGAGGAATATTTAAGATCTGGAATGGCGAAACAAAATTCAGCACTTAATTTAACCAAAGAAGAGTGACTAAAACCGTTAAGGTACTGTTTGTTTGGGGTTTTTTTGCGTACATTTTTTGTTTGCGTTTACTTCTTACAAATGTAGATCAGTTTAAATTGCGCAGAATAAAATATCACATTTTGTGATGGAACAATTCATCTTTGTCCATTAACTTTTTTTATACTGCAAAAAAAAACACTGTACATTAAATAATCAAGAAGATTATTGGGGTAACTGACCGTAGAAAACATATTGAGAAAAAAATAAAAACAAACAACTGATGAAAATATGCACTATTTACAACTGACTTCATTATTTATTCTTGCAGCTCACTTCGTTTTTGTTTTTTTTTTTAGAATATTAAATATAGTCCTGCTAACCAATGTAAACAAAGGGACAGCGTTTCACATGGAAGAAGAGATTTTCACAATATCTAAAAAAAAAAATTAAAAAAAACGTGGTCAGTGGTGAAAGCTTAAAATCATTTTACTCTATTAGTCTGAAAAATCCACAGCAGAGGTGCAAAAACAATCCTGATGGAAAATTTCTGCCCCATTTGTCCTGTTTGGTGTCAGATTTTCCAAGCAGAAACACGTCAATGGAAGAAGAAAGGGGTAGAGCAGTGCTAGAGCAAAAATATCGGTTAATCTGCATTCCTCTGCTGCATAACGACTGTTGGGATCTTTTTTCAGCTGGAGAAATACTGAGATAGTTGTAAAAAAGAAAATCATTTGAACTGTTAAATAGGGAAACTAATATGAAGAAGACAAACTACTGGGAGCTTACTGGAAACTAAAAAAAATTTACTGCATCTGGAGTTCTCCGTCCCCTGGTACTTTTTCCCCCTGTGGCTGAGGAATGCCACATCTGGATTTGTGATCTTCACTTTCACCTGGGTGAAATGGCCTTTGTCTCTGGGATCATTGGGTGTGTGCGCCTCCTTACCTGTGCTGGTTCTCCTTGTCCTCATGCTGATTCAGGCGCGTCGGTCTGAATCTTTTGCTCGCCAAAGCGGCCTCCATGTCCTCAATCTCTCTCCTCCTTAGGTCCCGAATGGCTGAACGGATGAGGCGCCTCTCGTCCAGATCCACGGTTCCATCCAGCTGTAACGAGAAGATCTGGATATCAACTGATAGAAAAGCAACAGAGTACTAACTCAGATGGGGAAAATTTGCCTTGCAAAGACAGACGACTTTTCTCTTTTACTGTATATTTGCATGGTTTACCGAAGAGTCTTTGTCAGACATATAGAAGCATACATTATTAGCTCAGAACTGTTTCGCAGCTTACAGAGACAAATGGCTGTACATTCTGTGAGATATTATGTTACAGACCAGGGCTGGAGAAATGAATCAGAATAATCGTGATTAATCCATCATTGAAATAATCGTCAACTCATTTCTTAATCGGTTAACTGTTAACTGGAGTTTAGAGACTGTAAAACAACAGCAGCAATTATACCAATATTGTAAAAAAAATATATATATTTACATTTTGCATTTAAGATAAAAAAAAAATGTTCATCTGTCAATATGCTCTACAAAGAGCTCCTCAAATGGAAAAGTTTTAGTTTCCCTTGGTTTAATTTCGTAAAAAATCTTCTCTAAGGAACCTTTGGCTATCCGATAATTAATCGATTAATTGAAAAAAATAATTGACTGATTAATCGTTTTGTAAAGGAATCATTAGTTGCAGCCCTATTACAGACCAACACTAATTACCATGTATTTAAAAAGGTTCAGTCAGTTAGGCGTTTTTCTTTTTAAGATGTGTATTCATAACTAGCTCACTGTGTATACCACTACTTTCAAACACTTCAGTGTTATACCCGTGTTATTTACAGTGACCAGGTCTGCCAGTTAGTTTTACAAGCATTTTTTCCAGCTTATATTTACCTGCACTTTCAATTCAGGCAAACTCCCAGAGGATATGAATGAAATAAAACAAACATTTTAAAGCAATTCTTGTAATTTTTAATTTGTTCTCATTAAACCAAAATTAAATAAATAAATCCCTTATTTGAATTTGGTTTCCAAAAAGCCGGATATTTTATTTCTAAGTTATATCATCGAGCAGTACCTCCCCCTAATTATCCTGCCCTGTTTTAAGCTCAGTCTAAGTTCATCTTTCCAACCAGCCTTCTCTGGCTCTGCAGAAGAAAAGCAAACCCAGAGTATCATGAGTTTATCATGTTTCACCGTGGGGATGCTGCACTCAGAGCAATATGCACCATTAGTTTTCCTTTTTTTTTTTTTTTGGCATGCAGGACTGAGCACTTTGAAAACCTGATTGCAAACTCCAAATCTGGCTTATTAAACTTTTTTGAACATCCTCTTATCAATGTTTTATAATGTCCAGGTTTGGAGATCACATAAGTTTCCATCCAACAGAACCAAGCAACTGCGTTGCTCCTCCATAGGAACCATGGACCATAACTTTTTCTGTTCTCTTCCTTGCCTGTAGACAGTAAAGTCTTGGTATGCTTTGTGGTTTTTCTATATATCTTTTTTCTATTCAGACGATTTAACAGTTTAATGCTTGGGAGACATTTCTGAAGCTTAAACCTGCTTCAAACTCCTCCACACCTTTTCCTCCTGACCTGTCCGAAGCGTTCGCTTTTCTACATGATGCAGTTTGTTCACTAAAGCTCTCCAGCAAACCTCCTCGGCTTTTACAGAACAGCCGATATTAATCAGACAATAAATTACAAACACATGGGAGAAAAAAATGGCTTATTTCTAAAGGAAGCTGGTTGCACTTTTATTTTAAAAGGAGAGAAAAGGAGGCTGGATACATTTTTTCAGTTTGTAAAACATTAAGCCAACAATTTTTCTTCCACTTCACACTTAACCGCTACTTTGGCTGGTGTTTCCCTTAAAGACTGAAGCATGACAAAATGTGTCAAAGTACAAGGGGTATAAATACTTTTGCTCAGCAGTGTAAGTTACGAATGACAGTTTATAGCGTGATGCAGGTTGGAAAATGAAATACCATGCAGAGTGAACGGCAATGTGCTCGTTGAGCCTTTTCCTATAAGATTTTACAGGGAGCCTGTCTGTCATTCTAATTTCATACAAGTATAGAGCTTTTGAAGTCAGTGCTAAGAGTTTTAAACAGGAAAATTCTAGGATCAAGAACACGTGTGACATCCTGAGTGAACCTAGGCTTGTTTCTGATCTGTGACGGTTAGTTAGAGGGTCAGCGGAGCAGATGGAGGCTTTATGGACGGCTGATAAGAGATCCGACTTCACTAATGAGACGAGATAAGTTGACGTGGGGAAGGATGAGAAAAAGACCCGCCGACAGCTGTTGCTCAGCTTTAGGAAATGAATGTGTTCAGATCAGCAGGTCGACCAGTCATTCAGGTGTTTTCCTCTTTAGCCAGGCTGCAGGAGGCCCCACAGAGTCAGCTGTGCGACTCTCTAAGTACCATTTCATCACCCTGAGTGAGCTTTAGTTAAAAGGTCTGCTTTTTTCAGACCGAAGAAGGGTAATTTAGTGTATACAAGCACACCTGCAGGCAGATCCAACCCCCTGAACAAGCTTTTGTCTCATCAAGAGCAGAGATCTGGAGGGAAGAGGGAGCCCCCTCCTGTCATACAGGAGACAGTCACTGGTGGGAACCTGTTGGCACACGCAGGGCCGAGGAGCTCCTACGCAGGTTGGTCTTCTAAAACCCATGCTTAGACAATGAACCAAGTTTGGACAGAAATCTTTGTTTTCCAAGAGATACTAACAGGAGCTCACTGTGGTTGCCAAGCTCAGCTCGACATGCTTTATGTGCTGAAATGAGAGCCGGCATACCCTTCAGCCAGAGCCCAGAGACAGAGGAAGAGGGTCGTCTCATCAGAGACGAAGAAGGCCAGCAGTTTTGAGGTCTCGCTGTGGTTTGACAAAATATGCACTGGTTTAGAGAGGCCTTCCTACAATACTATAATTTGTGGAAATTTAAAGTGCTGAGTCCACAAAAAAAGATGACTGAAGTAGAAGATAGAAGAAAACTAAGAATAGCAGCCATTAGGATGACAATGTGGAAAAAAACTAAACAAAAAACGAAAAAATGGGAGGAAGCACTTGGGTATGCCTAAAAATGGGCAAATGAAAGCTGGGTGGGAAAAGTGCAGGTCATTCCTCACATTCCTGCTGACTCACAAAAAGAAGAAAAAAAATAAGGGATCTACTGTGTGTTTTTCTGGTCCCAGTCCAGAAACAAGTTGATATGTCAAACCAGTAACGGCAGCTTTTGATAAGGAAGAAGGAAAAATAATCAGCCAGAAGAAAGAAGCACGGCCAGAGTTTATTTCACATGCCCACACAGGCAGACAGTGAACGGCTAACCAAACACTAGGGAGAGCAGTCTGCTACAAAGCTGTCCAGATCGCTGCTGAGGAAACGTCATTAGGGAATTAAACGGTTTGTACAACGGCTGCCAAGTTTTAGTACAGACCAATTCACTTTTCAACACCAACAGATAAAACAGCCTCAACTTTGAGTCTCCACTCCAAAAGTCCTGATAACAGGCAGCACTTCTGGCCCGTCTTAATCGGGCCTAAACATAAATCTGAATGTGTAACAAAGCTCATATCTTATGAGTGAACTTTAATTCCCCCTGAGATTTTAATGGCACAGGAAGAACCAGCAGCATGATGAAAACTCCCTGACTTCAGCATGCTGGGCGCTTGACAGTGTCCAAGGTAGACTTCATCTTTAAACTGGTCAACAGCCGCAATGTACAGAGCCATCAGTGACGTCTACTCCTCCAGTACCTCAATCTCTTCTCATCTCGTTTAAAGTCGTATGGAAGCGGCTGTTCCAACCGTTGCATTTCCGAATTCTGCAGAGTGGTGCGCGACTTTACGAGTGAATAAAGTGAATGTGGTTGGTTGTTTATCAAGAGGGCGGCATTGTTGTGCCCGTTAGCTCTACGCTTGCCTTAGACACAGACGTCCATCCCCGTGAACACTGGGACGTAACTCAATGGTAAAGTAATGATTGTTATTTCAACCGTTGGGTATATTAGCTGCAACATATGAATCAAGATGCTATGACGGAAAAGATTTGATTGAAAGATGACCGCTGATATATGATTGGCTGAATTTAGGTGTACAAGCTGACATACAACTAACTGGCCCACATGATATACGTAACTTAAGAAAAAATACACAGATTTTAAGTAAAAAAAAATGTTTTAAATACAAATTTTCTAACTTTTGGGACAATATCGTCTTATAAAGAGAACATTTATATACATGTTTAGCCAGAATGATTTGACATTTGAATATGATGACCCTACGACTTTAAGTTTATCCTGCAGCGGGCCCGTCATCTAAACCTGTGTTTCCCAACCATTTTTGACTTGTGTACCCCACAAGCAAAAATAAATAAATAAATAATAAAAATAAATAAATAAAATAAATAATTTTTATTCTATGTAAAATAAAATTTATTTTACACAATCTTTTAACATGAACATTTAATTCTTTGGCATTTTATTCTTTCTATCTCAAATAAAAACAACAACATAAATATGCTTGATGGCAAGGAATCAGGGAAAAAAAAATAAAATTAAATAATACTATAAACCTGTATTTATAAAACAGGAGCTCCTCTATGCAACTCCCTTATAATCACATCTAAACTTGATGAATTGGGAAGAAGATATAGAAAAAAAAAATATAGTCAGACTGACTTAAAGGTATTGTGGAGAATTTTCGCAAATTTTTATAAAGACCCACCCTCTCCACTTGCACACGCACAACCCTGTACCTGCTCCTGAGAGAGAACGCCTGGTAAACGTGTGCAAGAGCATGCACAAGCCCATTTCTCCTCGTGCAAGCTCTGTTTAAAAGTTGCAGTTCTCATAGCTTGTACAAGCTTACTGTGCCCGAACGTTGGCCCTAACCCCTAAATCCCTCAATCACTATATAGAGCAGGGACTATATAGTGGACTTAATAGTAAACTCAGTTAACTGACCGTTCAGACAGATGATCACTGCTTTTTGCTCCCCGTTGGTCACGTAACTCCTCCTCCACAGAGCGGTGCCTTAGACTTGTAATTAGTCGTAGCGGGCCGCTGTGACAGAAAATCCCATAATTGTTTGCGAGAAGAGCTCTTGGTGCAAAGCATTCTGGGATATATCTGCCTCTTCTGAGGCCTTTCTTTTCTACTCATAAACTTAGTAGATGCTTTTTCTCTTACGACCCACGGCCATTTTCAAAGAACTGCGGTGAGAAAGGTGAGCTTCAATGACTGTCTGAAACCGTAGCTCACCACAGATATACACCTGAACATGTACACAAAAAGATAGCTAACATGACGAGCACCTAGGACAGCCTTAAGTAAACATATCCCCCAGTATGATTGACAATTAGGAGGACCACTTATTTAGATGATCCACCCCGGAAAAAGAAAATCCTCCACTATAACTTTAATTAGTTTTACTGTTTTTATCAAGACGCCTGAGCTTGTTTGATGAGCTCCTATAGCTTATAGCTTTTTAATTGGGTCCTCACAAAGCAAAACTGATCTAGTCCTAATTTATGTGCTACCTAGGAAATACAATATTTTCATTTACCCCTTCCAATGCACTCACAGACCACTAGGGCTAGGGTTGGGAATCACCGATCTAAACCATACATCCTCACCATATCACTACCTTGACTTGCAAAGCCGACTTGTCCCTCTGAAAGTCAGCTGATGTGAGGCTTTCAATCTGTCGCTCTGCAACATAGTGGCATTAAACAAAAAAGGAAACAACCTATATCCTTCTTCTTATTCTTATTTATTCACTTTAGGTAAACATGAAAGTGATTAGAACCAAGACTCAACCATCAATAGAGCTAAAAGACAGAAGAAAAAGGTCCAAAGGAACCAAGGACAACTGAAACAGAAAGGCATCAGACCTAAGCCTTTACTCTTACTACTGCAGCTGCCATCTGGTGCTAAGAAACTTAACTGAATACAAACCAGGCATCTGACTTTGACCCCAACCTTTGGCCCCTGTTTAATATTAGGTATAGTTATGCAGAAGAAGATAAAATCCATTTTCCTTCTAGTTTCAGAGAATCCAAAAAGCTCTTGGTAGCTTAAAGTCATTTTAATTAAATGCAGCTTTAAGTGTTTGTGTTTTATTTGTTTGTGTCTTTTTGTTAATAGGTACTGTGTATGGTTGAAAAATGAAAAGAATCAAAATCTATTTATGAACTCTAACTATTGTTTACTTATTATACGTAAATATAGTTTTCCCAAATTAACCCTGAATCCTGAATAATGTTCAGAGATTATGTTGTGCTACCTTTAAAGTTTCAAAGAATCGTTGAAAAGGAAAATAATCCAGCCCAGACTATTTCATTACATTATGAAGTGGTTGCTGAACACCAGTATAACCTAATACAGGTTGATCCTCTGGATAGGAATGGTAACAACGAAGAGGGACAGCAGTGACAGTCAAGGTGTGATAAAAACAAACACTGGTCACGTAAGCATTTGACCTAGAAAGGCAGACTATGACATTGTCCTCAAAGGTTTAAATGAACCAATTAGAAGGAAGACTGAGACGTTTCTTCGTTTGGATTGGTTATAAGACCAATGTGCCAAATTCAAACGGCCAAATCATGCTGGCTCAGTGCCAGAGAGGAAAGAAAGGAGAGGAAAATAAAAGTCAACCAATAACCCTGCTCAGGAAACTAATACATGGGTACGATCCAGGCAAACAGAACACACCTTAAAGCTGGCTGCGTTCCAACCCAAACAGAATAACCGTTAAAGAGAGAGAGACAGAAACACGTGCTGCTGCAGACACAGAGTTCATTTGAAAAACCACCCAATGACCATGACCTCAGGGAAAGAAAAAAAAAAAAACACCACCTTTAACCGTTGGCTTTCCCAAAACGGCATTTTTTAAAACCATCATGACTCAGATCCAAAACCTTTCATAGAAATCCTGCTGTATGTAAATCAAGGAGTAAAATGTCTATATTTACTCGTTTCTAAGCATTGAATTGTAGGGAATCTTATTTAGGGGCATCATGTACCTTAAAAGACACAATTTTCAGATTTTGTTGGCAAAAATGTTAAAATAAAACAGTACTTTTTGGGATCAAATGATTTTGTGTAAAAAAAAAGAAAAAAAAAGAGAGAGACTGAATTTTTGTGGTGTTCACTGAAGGCGGTACAGATATCCCATACGGCACATCTGCCAGCAGAAGAGTGAGTCAAAAACCAAATCATGCATTAATACGCTTTTGCAGACGGACAAGCAGTCAACGAGACGTCACTAAGCTGTCAGCACCTTTAATGATGTCTGGATGATAATCAGCACACCCTTCTGCTGATCTACTGCGCTCATCTCCTGTCAGGAAGTCACACCTGCCAGGCTGGGCAGGGATCTCCACCTATGAAATCACACTAAAAAAAAAGAAAAGCTCCTAAGCCGTACAATAAAAAAAAAACTGGAAATAAATTACAAGAAAAACAGCAAAAAGGGTCTTTTGGGTGGATTGAGAACACAATCGTGGCCCAATAATAAAAATAAACCTCAAAAATACAACTTGCCTAATAATTCTGCACACAGTGTAGGGTGGATGTTTTTTTTTCTACAGAGAAGCTACTGCAAGCTGACGGGAAGATGGATGGAGTTAAACACAGGGTAATACTTAAGAAGGTCTGTTAGAGGTTGCAGAGGTTTAGAGCATGACACGGAAAATGACCTTCCAACAGGACAATGACCTTCAACATAGGGTTAAACCTACAGAGTCCTGGTTTAGCTCAAAGCAAAGTCAAGTCACAACGGTCCAGTAAAAGTCCAGACCTAAGACTCTAGACCAATGCCTTGAAAACAGTGTTCAAAAAAGATCTTTGTTCGGTCTGAATGAACTGGGCTTATTTTCCAAACACGAAAAAGCAAACATGTCAGTTTCTACATGTGCACAATTTGCAGAGATCTAACCCAAAAGTCTTGCAGCTGTAACTGCAGTAAAATGTGTTTCTACAAAGCATTTATATTCGATTCCAAATGTGCTAGAAAACATAAAACACGCCCATTCCTTCCCCTCTACAACCAGACACTAATGTGTTAGACTCCAAAACACACTTAAGTATGCGGTTGTAACGTGACAAAAAGCGCTAAGTGATGTTAATACCTTGCAAGGCCCTCTATAAAAGATACACTTTACACACAAAATTACTAATGAGGTGTATCGTTGACGTAAGAGCTAGGCATGAAGAATAAGCTGTAGATCGTTTCCCAGCAACTGTGAAGGAAAACCTCAAAACCTCTAAAGGCATCCATGTGACGCAACTCAAATCAATCAATCAGGGCCAATTAAAGAGCACTAAGGGCTTAGCCATAATCCCAACCAGCTGGTGGCATGCTCCCAGTGACAGCGACACTGAGACCTATACTGTAGATTTACATCTGGAGCTAGGATGAGGAGGGGAGGGGGGCGTTTTATCAGAAGGAACGGGGGGGAGGCGTGAAAACAGAGGAGTTTCTCAGGTAAGACCATGCAAGCAAAGATAAACAAACCGCTCCACTACCTCACTGTGGAAGCAAAAGGCAAATGGTGAACAAGTTCAGATGCGTTTTAATTACAGGGTCCTCTTTAAGTCTTTTCATTAGTGCTTCTATTCATAGGTAGACAAGAGTGCAGCTTCAGTCTGTGGATCTACGTCTGAGACACTGATTGATCCAAAGAAAACACCGACTGTCAAGCTGCATGCACACCACATTGAGCTACGCCTACAATAACATTGATAAAAGCTTTTAACGATCATATTAAAACTTCAAGTGCTGAAAAGTACAAAGTAATTGATAATTGTGAAAAGAAATTGAATATATATCGCTTAAAGTCTAGTCATGAATCTTTTGAGATGCTGATATACGACCTGAAAAAAGCTGTTAATGCGCAAACATCCTGAATCAAAACAATCTGGCAAAGAAGAGTGGGTCAATATTCTTCCTAAGCGATGTTAAATACTTATTACCATGTTATATGAATAGTTTGGTTTGAACAGCTTCTTTCCCTAAATAAATAAAAAAAATGTTTGAATTTACTCTGGGCTTTGTCTGATGATAAAATTATAAACACTTAAGTTTAACAAAAAGTAAAACCATTAAAAGGGTCTTTAAGGAAGTACTCTGGGACTAATTATCAGAAAATGGCTATTTTAATTACTTTGATGGGTATAAAGGAGAAAAAGAGGAGGCTAGAATGTTTCTGATTAAATAAATTCTATCAGAAGCCAAGTTTAAACAGCATTATACAATAAAATCCCAAAGACTTGCCCCAGAGTATCCGTCTCCCTCCTGTTGTGCCGTCTATTGCAGGTCATGGGGTCGGGTCAAACGTCACAGCTTGATGTGTGGAGGACTTCACCTTCCCACACACGCCCGCCTGGTCTTTTCTGGGAGCCTGATGGCCTCCTCAGGCCAAACCTCGACCCTTTGACTCCCAGAGGGAGTAATAGGGCCGTTTTCGTAGCTAGATATTCCCTAAGATGCACCAGCCTGATTCAAAAGGATTTTCTGCTTTCTGCTTTCAAGCAATTCAAATTTGTGCATTTTTTTCCACTTCTTTTTTTCCACATGTAGCTGCATGCGTTAGAACTGTGAGAGGTAAGGAGTGGAGGCACAGGTTTTCTCTGCATGAACTAATAATTTCCAGAGCGGGTAAAGATTAGAGAGGCGGCAAGGCAGCAGATCGGATCAGTGTTCTGGTGATTGTCCTTATAAGGAGAATATGAAGTAGATTAGCAGCTGCCACTGAAGACGCTGCACTGCCATTCACACAGAGATAAACAGTCAGTGGTGTTTTAGTCAAGATCACACCAACCGAGACCAAGGAGTACCAAGACCTTTAGAGATAAATACCGTATAAGGTCTTGGTCTTTGTCTCTAAATGTCTTAGCCTCTAAAGATCTTGCCTTTGTCTCATTGCTCCTTGGTGTGGTCTTGACTAAAACACTAACATACATTTTTCTGCATTGCAGAAAATTAGCTTTAAATCTAATTAATGCTTGCTAACAAGGACTGAACTCCAACTTGAATCAAATGCGTGCCTTTAAACCATTTCTCAGCGGTTAAGGAAAGCAAAGGCGTGCATGCAGCTGGCTGATGAATGCCTACTGGAAAAAGAAACAAACGGAAAAAAAATTGAGATCCATGCAAGGCAGAAACACCTGGGTCCTCTGGAGGGAGCATCAGTCAGCTGATAGATGAAAAATTAACAAAAATATCATGGTTGAAACCCAGTCTGCCAAAGCAAACAGTGAGAATCAGTCTAAATTCAGTCTTAAAGCTGTTAAGAGGAGAAAGATTACTGTCCACAGGCTGCACATGTAGTTTATTTATCAATAAAAACTGGGACAGAGCCACAGAGACCACCTGAGAAAACTGTGTCCGCCTTTACATTTCAGAGAGCATGCATAAAGAAGAGCTACATGCAGGAATGCATGAGGGGCATAAAGGAGGGAGTCTAATAATCAGCTGTGTCCTATAGCAATGATGCACTGAAGACAGATCTGAGCTCAGACCTGCAGACTCTGACTGGGCAGGAACATTCACATACTGACAGGTTAATCCATGCTATGTTGACTCTGCATACACTGTAAAAAAAATATATAATCAGACTTCTGATCCTCGCAGCATTATTAGTGTAAAATAACTGAACTATGTCATCATTCTGGTATCCTCTGTGTCTACTTTTAAGGTTCAACATGTGTGGAATAGCTGCAGGAAGCTAGGCTCAGGTCAGGGTTTTATGGAACCCAAAACAATAAGGAAGCTGCCTCGGTTTTTTTTTTTTTTTTTTTAACTAAATAGAAATTCAGTTGGAAAGAAAATAAATCAATTCATCTTTATAACTGAACACTGAAATGAAAAGATCTGGGTTATTTTTTAACAAATAGACGTCTGAAAACTGTGGTGTGAATCTTTGTTCAGCCCTACTCTCGGGGCTGAGGTTTGTATTCATTCCTTTTCTCAGTGTTGGATGGAAAACAAGATTTCAAGCTTTGTGATTCAAAAAGGCACCGACATAATACAACCATTCAACAACAAAAAAAAAGTAGCCAATCTAATGTAAATTAAAAAGAATCTCCATTTGTTTGTGTAAACCCCGTCAACTCATATAAAACTACAGCTGAGGTTCTCAGATTTGACCCTTTATTCAAAGTGACTTGTTTGATCCTGACAGCAGCTCTTCCTCTCCGCTGTGTCTTTGTCCAGAGTCACTAAATAACTGTAAATCATCACAGCAAGGAAGCGCTCTGCAGCTTTATCTCCTCTGGTTTTATGAGCATTAAAGTCTGCTACCATATGACAGATTTCAGCAGGAGTGAAGGATTATAAACAAACGATCTGACAGATATGAATGCTGTGATTCAGCTGATCTGTCAGCAGACGCAGCAGATGTCAGAGAAAGACCCATCTGTCCAGGAGTAGGTCTGAGCGAAACCTCCAGGGAAGGAAGAGATGTCCAACAGGAAGTAAAAAGAGGGACTGTGGGAAGAATCCAGAGAGCCAACTGGATGTTCTCCGCTCGAATCAGCCTTCACTCCAATGCTGACAATGAGAGTCACAGGCCTGATGGGCGGAGCCAAACACTGTTTAACAGATCTGCTGTGTGCATCTTGAGAATGCCTCCAGATTAGCAGCAGTGAGCAGGAAAGCTAAACATCAACATCCGCCTGATGATGTTTAGGAGGACCTCAGGAAACGGCTCCTTCCTGAGGGACTACATTTCTACTTTCTTTTTTTCTTTTTTTTTGACTGACTGCATCCTGTCTGTCCTTTTCCTCTTTTCTAACAAAAATAAAACCAAAAAAACCCCCGACTATCCTTAATCTTTTACTTCACATCGTTACATGTTGTTTTCCATTGCTTATTTTCCTTCATAAAGAAAGCAGAAAACTTTTCCCAAGCAAACAAATAATACTGATGTCTATATCCAGGTGATGCAGTGGGATGTACAAAAGCAATTTAGGGTAAATTGTTAAGCCATACTTCTCCCTGGAGAACGACAGCCATAAAGCTTATTTTACTCATTTAATTAGCATTTCTTCAAACCCACCAAAACAACTTTTGAAAGTTAGAAACCAAAGTAAAACCTGAATCCATTAAATTGAGGGGAAAGTTTCACTTTGTTTGGATCATAGAGGCATTCAGGGACACAGAGGGAAAACTACACCTTCAATCCTTTATCCAGACCTTTTTGACTCAGCAGAGCAGTAAAGACGAACATATCAGTCTTTCTCTCCCTCTGTTGGAGCGCTCAGCTAAGGGTCAGCCAGACCGACTGCTCTTACAATGACTGTTTGGCCCTCAGCAGGCAGCGTCAGAATATACTGCTTTGATTCACGCAGTTGACTCAACCAAGCGCTTAAACTTTGCTTCTGTGATTTACGGTATTAAAAAAAATATATCAATAAACAAACCAGTACATTCACATAAGTTAACAACGGTGCAGACACTATTTGGCGTAAACAGCTGTGTTTATGTTTTCAGTTGGGATTTTTTTATATGAAAATACAACAATTGAAGACAAAATAAAAACAAAAATCTTACAAAAACCAAAAAAGACTTCCGCAAAAATATATCCCTGATTAAATTGGCTTTAACTGCCGTTTTCATCATGTGTAAAACAGGTTGATGAAATGTGGCATCAACATATTCTAACAAGTTTAACATGCAGACAGTAGTTGGTTAATGAGAGCACACCTGCATTTTGCTGCTCGAAGCTGTTCACCTTACAGATCTAAAATGTATTTATTTATATTTATATGACTGCCACATTGGTCTCTACTGTAAGCCTGGAAAAAACAGCTGAGATCTTTTGCAGCCCAATGACCAGAATTACACAGCAACAGGTAGGGAAGGAGCACAATCCAACCAGGAATAGACAAATTCAGTCTCTAAATTTGCTCTAACATCTAATAAATAGCACAACAAAATCTTAGAAAACATGAAGGAAAATGAAAGTGCAAACTTTTAAGAACTTGGCATATCTTAGTCATTTCTTTTTGGGGGCACTACTGCAAAATATGCATTTAAAATGCAAAAACGAAATGTTATGCAAGCAACTAATTAACCAGAGTTTCTGCCTCAACTGCACCACAACAGAATGACGAGTATGCTCATAGTGTTATTACAGTAATGCGACAATCACCTCTAATGGTGCCACTTCTCTTAAACGTACTCCTCTATTTTATGATATTCTGAAAATAGCAAAGAAAAGATTAGCTCATACATTAAGGTTGCTTCTGTTAGCCTATCAAAGCAGCTTAACGACACATTGACTTTAATAGAAACTGTTAAGTTTCAGATTTCATCGTCAAACATTGTTAAAACCAAAATAATCATGTTTTTTTTTTTTTTTCCTTTAAGACTAAAAATATAAGCAGATTAGGGCCCCCACTAAGGATCATTTTGCTAATCGACACATCTAAAGATTTATTTGCAGAATTTAAAATTTAGGTGAAACTAAAACTTTTCCACTTGAAGAGGTTTGAATAGGGCATATTGAGGAAAGAACACAATATTTTTATCTTTTTTTTTTTTTTTTTTTACAATTTTGGTATAACTACAGCTACATGTTGGTTGCTCCGTCAGATTAAGGCATTTTTAAAAGCCTCTATACTCAGATTACAAACGATTATAACTAACAATTGCTATGCTACAATTAATAGATTACTAAAATAGTCATTTCAATATTTATTATTTCAGTAACCGACTAAGCATGATTAATCCGATTAATTGTTTAAGCCCTAGAGCACGTATTTATAGCAGAATCCAGAAACTCAAGTTCTCCATTTATCTAAAACAATGATGGAGCTTTCTATCTCTTTGCTCTTTTCTTTGACAAGATGCTAAAGTGTGCAGGCTGCAACAGCAGAGATAAAGTCTGGCATGTCGGTTTACGAAGAATGACTTGGTCTGAGGATCTAATAAAATCAATCATCATCATTCAGCTCACATAAAGCCAGAAAAATAAAATTGTTCCTCCTATGCAGGAGAAACACCAGAAGGAAATCACATTCATAATTAAGAACCTTAGATTGCGATCAGTGAGAAGCAGCATTAATTATCATGGCTGTGAAGAGGAATGAGTGTTTTATGGAAATCTATTGCATGAAATGACATGCACCTGCTGTTCCATGGAAAACTGAGACAAATTTCCTTTAGGAAAAAAGCTCAAGCAAACATTTATGCAATGATTCCTCACCGATGATGAATACAGCCTCAACAGGGAATAAGGTGAATCTTAGGACAAAACAAAGATCAGGCTAAAATAAGCCCACTCTCAGTCCCAGACTGTAACCGTTGAGCTGTTGTCAATAAAAAAAAAAGGTTTGGAGAGTTATAAATCAGAGTCTCAGGGGTCTCATTCATCGGCCGGACTGGATCGTGGACTGAATGTGGCCTATTTTAAACATGTGTGAATGCCTCTGGCTCACCAGGGAGAAAGGCCTACTAAGACTAGTTCTAAATCATTATACATGGAGCGGCCTATAAGCACTTATATCAATCCAGCCGACTACTGATGATTATGTAACACATGGACTCTTTTCATCACCCACCTGAAAAAAAAAGAAAACAATTCACAGAGCGGCTGACAGGACTCCAACTGAGGTAAGTAGGGTGGTGCACCTGCAGAGCAGCCAGCAGACACCTGCCAATCCAACAAGTCCTGCAGGTTTAACACACTGACACACAGGAGGCCACTGCCCTGCAGCAAAAAACAGGGGTGTAGCAACTGATAACCATCACTCCATCTGCCAATGAACTCTCATGCAGGCTGACGCCGCTTTAAGTCATTAGAGACCGATTAGAAGATTAGATCTTTATCTTCAGAAGCAATCAGGAAGATAAACCCCAAATACATTTTTAGCTGGAAAACAATTTTAATAGATGCATAAATAATTGCAGTAACCACGCTAAACGGGAGGGAAAAGAAGCTGTTTCTGGTTGCATTAGAGGGAGATTAACCAAATGATATAAGAAGACAGGTCAGGCTCTGAATAGAAGCGTAGTGATGGGATTACCGGCGTTAAGAGAGAGCACCATATGACCTTCTGACTGTTAAGTTTGTTAAGAGCGACACTGGCCTGGAATCTGTGTTGTTATCCAACCTTTGTTTAAAAGCAGCTACAACCAGCTAAGTCTGGTCTAGGAATCCTAAAATCTCTCTTTTACTGGCTTCCTAAAAACAACAAAACAAAAGAATCTGAGCAATAAAACTGTGTAATAGGGTGTTAGATTTCCTAAAAGCTCTTATGATTAACTTTATTTCATCATAACCTCTAATAAACTTCTGTTGTGGGTTTGTTTTGTTTGAAAAGTTCCCTGATGATGGAAAAGTCTGGCACTGCAAAGATCGTTAGTGAAATTGTGGGATCTGGCTGACCTTAAAGCCAAGGGAAAGAAGCTGACCTGGGCGGGAGAGAGACGGGATATTTCCAATCCTGCCCAACAATGGGAGCGACGGACAGATAATTCAACAAGCTGCATTAAGGGTGTTTTATTGAGAGGGAACCCGCTGAAACATGACAACACTTTCTGCAGGATGCAACATGCAAACAAGATATTTTTTTCTCTGCCAGTTAAGGTCTGATGTTAAAACTACATTTACTTTATTAACTCAATATATAAAAAATTAACTACAGACCGTGCAGCTTCTAACTGCAGCTTAGATTATATTTGTTTACAGGACATCATATTAACTTTTTTATCAATTTTTATCCTAAAAAACCAAAGACTTATAAGTAAACTGCAATCATTTAAGTGATAAAGGATTAATAAAACAATTGGGAAATAATCTTTAATGACTCAGTTTATCTTTTCACAGTCACATATCAAACGGGCTGTAACAAGGTCTAAGCAGGATGACTCATGAATCTTTGTAAACATTTTTGTGTTACAGGTGTGAAGAATGCACAGTAAAATGTGAACACCTCACCTTCCTCCGCTATGGGAAATGATCAGGACGTGACTAATGTGTCAGAGGTTCCAGTTCCAGACATATCATGCATATGATGCATCCTCATTCTTATCATCAGACCTGGACTGCTGCCCAGGACAAACAAATGCCTTTTTTAGGTCAACTTTAATGTTGAATTATATACAAGAAGAATTATATATAATTCAACATTAACTTTAATCTTGAATTATATATACAAATAATTAATTTGATTTCCTACCATAGTTACCAGAGTGGAATGAACTGGATTATTATTTTTTTTTTTCTCTCATTCCTAGATAATCTGTTTTGAGTTAACACTGGTAATTTGGTAGAATATAGTTAAAGATAAATACAAGTATGTTTATTTGTTATTAGAAAAAAAAAGTTTCCTTCCTCAAGTATGCATTTTTATATATATATATATATATATATATATATATATATATATGATCTACACTTTGGAGTGATTATTTTATTAAAAAACAAAAACAATACTGATAATCTGTTTTTTTTTATCTGTATAGAAATTGAAAACTTGTAAGTATATATATTTTCTGTACTGAAACATTGTAGGATTACTATGCATATCTCAATCTAATTTTCGTGTATGTTATCAATAAAAATAAAATAAACTTTAAGTAAATTGTAAGTATGCCAATGGAAGATGTTTGACTGGGTGCATGCTGTAAATAACATTACAGAGTAACAGCCATGTGGAAAGCTGGTCCTGGTCTGGTTAACAGTATCAGAGGAAGCCTCACCAAAGCCCGGAGCGAAGACTCGTCCAGCGCTGAATATGTCTCCAGGGACATCCTGATGAGTCCAGGTGAGACTGAGCTAGGAGGTAAGAGATGAATGGATGGAGTCTTTGATCCCCGATCAACAACGTGCACCACCTGCACAACTGGCGATTGGTTTCTAACTGCTCCTTCTTTTTCTTCTATTGTGAACTTCTTCCACGCAGACAGGATTTTTTTTTTATAGCCAAACTAAGGTTAAAAAGCTCTGATGTTGCGCGTTTAGAGCATATTTTGGTAAGACTTTCCTGATCCCACTGAAAGGAGAAGCAACCCAGGTTTAAGTCCACAGGACAGTGGCAGCTTTTTGAACTGAGAATTCCCACAGAAAGTTCAAACTCCGCCCCTCTGGCTCCTCCCGGCGTTCATTTAAAGCGCACCATCGTGCGGGAAGAAGTGAAACTGCGGCTCTGTATGAGGAGCAATCAATGCCCTTTCAGGCGAATTTCTATAAAAATGTTATGAGCAGGTATCACCAGAAGAAATCTATGGAGGACCAACTCTGGCATATTTAAAAATAAAAACATAAATAAATAAATGCTCAATAAATAAATAAGCATACAATTAATTAACCCCTGAAAATATAATAAACAAATAAATGTAGGTAGAAATTAAATTATACAGCGAGACATAAATGTATGAACTTTTAAATAGCTTTTTTATTTACGATTAGATAAATAAAGAAGCTAATTAAAAGAGACATATAAATTTGAGCATTTATTTATTTCTGTATTTATTTTTAATCAATCAATCAAGTTTATTTGTATAGCCCTTTACAATAGCGAAATGGTACCCAAAGTGCTTTACAGCAAAGCCATAAACAATACATAACACATACAAAACATACAGATACAATATATATATATATACGTATATGCCATATTAAATATGCCAGAGTTGGTCCTCCATAGAAACTGCCACTACATTTCAGTCAAATGTTGTATTTTCTACTCTCCCCCATTTTAAGGAAGCTGCTAGTTAAATGTTCCTTTTGGCTCAGCTTAGATTTATAATCCTCTGTTGCCGTTTCTCTTTCTTAAAGCCCTTAGGACTGAATTTGGACACTGTTTTAGATCTGCATCACATAACACAAATGTGAGAAACTCAGGGCAGATATTATTTGTAGTTTATAATTTTGTTAAGTGTTAGTTGTTGCCCTGTGACCAAGTTGTTCAGTGGGATAAGTTCTATTATCAGTTGCAGTTTCTTACTGCTCAGAGATTCTATTCCACAGTGAAAATATGAGGAGAATCAAAACACTCCTGTCTTCTTTTTCTCTTTAAATAAAAAATAATAATCAAATTAGCTTTCCTTATTTTTTGTGCCATTATATGCTGAAGTTCTTTACAGGTGGTGCAGTATCTGTAGCAGGTGGTTCTACACATCAATACATCAGGTTTCTGAAAGTTACAAGGTTCTTTGAAATTACTCTGAAAATCATACAGAAATGCACGGATGTTAGAAAATGTAATTTGTACTATTGAATACTTCAGTACTTTTAAATAGATGTGATTTTGAATGCGTATTATCAAAAGTGAGTACTTCAATACTTTAGCCTGAGTAGGTGTTTGACCAAGTAACTTTTAATTGTATTTGAGTAAGATTAGAATAGCAGTATTAATACTTTTGTCCACTGTTGTCCACATTGCTTAGAGTTTACAGGTGTGTGGCTCACTTAAACTTAGAAATGTGCTCTTGCTCTGTTCTTTTTTTTTTTTTTTTTTTGCCCCCATGAAAAATGCCTGACCCACCCCTGCCCCTGGGTAAATTTCGTCGAGAACTGCCACTGGATACTGCAGTCGCTCTAGGGTGACATCATTAAACAAGCGTTGCTCGCACAGATGTCTGAAATCTTTATTCTGGTTTGGAAAAAGGTGCCAAAGGTAGCATTTCATCATATATTGTATATGCCAATAGAATAGTTTAGAAGGCTTTAGAAAATGTGTTTTATAGAACCTCTAAACTTTTGTTTTTGCTGAATTTACACTGAAGCTGATTATTTACAAAAGCAGGGTATATACAGGAAGGAGGAACTCTAATTTAATGCTTTTTAATGCTCTTAGAAATAATTTTTATGCCAGTACCAATAATTACCCATTACTCTCATATGTATATAAAAAAACATGGCCAAATCCTTTGTAATCTTTACCATCGACAGGCTGCAGCCATGTCCCAATTTTCCCATTTTCCAGCTTTTTCTTTGCCTCGAGCTTCTGTTCCGAAAACATACGGCTTTATGATCAACCAGGAGCAGTTCCACGCAAACATGTGGTACCAGTTAAATCTGATATATTTGACAAACATTTTTTTTTTTTTATAAAGCATTTTACTGTAAATGCCATGATAATCACATTTAATGAATTGTAATGCCAATTAAGGCCTTAATTTAAAAAACAATTTAATGACTTTTAATGACCCGCAGAAACCCTGTAAAGAGGGCTGTGTCCCAACACTCACGCTTCCACCCTTGTGTTCCTCAACTGCACATCCTCATTTATGGGTTCAAGGGAATAGTGTGTCCCAATTCATTACAATGTACAAGATGAAGTTATGCTACCCACAATTTACTGCAGAATGTGAATTCTTGAGTAAAAATGGCAGAATTATGGCGCGGTATGGCAATCAAGCTACTGTTCCTAAAAAATTGTAGTGCAATTACAGATACAATCTGATGATTAATAATGTAGTTATAAAATGCTTGTGTTTTTGTTTTAAAATAATCTTTTTGTATCAAAAACTGCAGCTGGTTCTGCCATTTTTTACATTGAACTTATGCAGGGGTGGAAGATGACATTACCTTCACTCTCCCAATTCTCTCATTTTGCATCATTGTAACATTTTACATGAATTAGAGCAGGGGTCTTCATTGTTTTCCAGGCCAAGGACCCCCAAACTGATGGCAAGATGGAGCGTGGACCCCCTAATTTAACATATTGTATGAAATTGTGTTAAATAAAACTGGTCCTATAGTCACTCTATTACATATAGATTAATGTAACCAAAGTAATTTCTCCCTGGGATTAATAAAGTATTTCTGATTCTGATTCCTGGTTGATGGGACAGGTGTTGTGAATGAAACGGTGCCAAGCTTGAAAGAGCTCCTGTGTGTTGCTGAATGTGTGCATTGATGACTGAAATACATCTTCTCCCTCCATTAATCTGTTTACTACAGTGTGTTGAATTCATGTTAATGTCTATTTAAAGACATTTCAATTAGTGGAAAAAATTGCAGGGGGAATATAAAAAAAGTCTAATCAACCAAAACTTTTGTGACCCCCGTGCAGTACCTCCGGGGACCCCCTAGGGGTCGCGGACCCCCTGTTGAAGACCTCTGAATTAGAGGGTAACTGAGTAGATACCTGGAAAAGGTAGAGGTAAATGTGGGAGGAGGTGCGTGAGAAGAAAGTCTAACACACAAAACAGAAAGTACTGAAGTATCATCAGCTTGTGGGATCCAGAGTAGCACGATAGCGTGCAAAGGCAACACTTTAGATAGGGGGGTCACAAGGACGTAAACTAGAAATGTTTGGGTTTTTTTTTTCAAAACAACTGTAACAGAAGAATACGTGGAGCAGATAGAATTTTACTCGTTTATAAAATAAAGATGAAGTGATTTTTCCCAAGGTTTGAAAACATAAAAAAAAATTTGTTTTTTGTTTGTTTGTTGTTTATTTTAACAGTAGGCTGACGGGAAATAGGGTATAAGAGAGGGGAAGAGACATGCGGAAAACGACCACAGACCGGATTAGAGCTGGGGTCGCCCGCGTCGAGGACTAAGGCCTCCATACATGTGCCGTGTGCGCTAACCACTGCACCACCAAAGCACGCCCATTTGAAAACATTTTTGGTTTAAATTATTTCCAAATTTGAAATGATGACCTGAATAAATTTGGCCCCTCAGTGCTTTTTAAACAAACAATTCAACATATTTGAGTGGACTTATGCATATAAATTTATACCAATTGTTGCAGCTCATGTATGGCATCCATACTGCAGCATCACCTAAACACAAACCACATAAATAAGTAGAAAATCACATTATGTTGCAGACCGCCCACAAAAATTAATATCCAACAATCTGAGCCTTGAAGCTTATGGAATAAATAAAATAATGACACCATCCTTATCCTTATTAAAATATTTAATCACAGCACAAGACAAAGGTCACCACATCAGTTGTTTAACAGGAATATTCAGCTGTGCGCATACGTGCATTAAATCCACTGTGAATGTTGTTCTCCTGGATTAGCAGCAGCTCTACCAACTAAACCCTTCCTGGTTTACTACATACATCTACTCTGTTAAACACAAAAGAACATATTATGCTTTTAAAGCCATCTCTATATAATAAAATATGACTGGATCTATAGGTTAGATTAATAAACAAAAAAGCATCACTGCTTAGTGAGAGGAAATCAGGAAAGACAAATGTTACAGAGACAGTTACAAACAGTACAGTTACAAATAGTACAGAATGGGACTGATGCTAAAAATATTCCTACGCTCTTGGTCAGACAAACATAAATAAACAAATCTAATCTGTTGCCGGTAGAATCTTTTAAAGAGTCTCTCCACGTGCTTCATAAAGGAACAGAAACAAAGGAGGACAAAGGAAGAATCTGGAGGAGCTGGCACACGACAAGGAAAGCCAGACGCTGCTGGCAGCCAAAACATGGTGCAGATTAACTTGAACTGGGTCTGCTTTAGATGACCTCAGTAATCGCCTATAAACCAGAACTCATACAATAAAAAAAACAAAAAAAAACAATACAATGTTAATCAAAAATTTTTTTTTTCATTTATCAGATTTTACGTTTAAACATTGACATGAAATCAACTTAGAGATGGTTTGTAAAAGTCATTAGAGTATAAACGGTGAGATACTTAAGTTTTCAAAGGCACTTAGGTGGTTATACCTTTACTGTACAAAGTGTGCAAAAACACATAAGGGAGAACTTCCAGCTCTGACTCCTCCTACGGCTCCTCGTTCTGCCTCTTGGGTGGCTAGAGAGAGAAAAAGGTGCAACATTTACAGAGACAGCAGAAAATCATGAGAAAGTCACAAGGATTCCTTCAAAACAAAACATAAATGTCTCTTTAAATTACTAAATTGACATATTTATGTTTGTAGCCTAATCACAAAAATCAGCAATTAATTTTCTAAGATTAACAAGCCTTTCGTCAGATAGCAGGACGTAACTAGAAAAGCACTCAGAGAGCGAAGCCCTCTGCCAAGTACACATAATGGGACGTCCACCTTAAATTAATACCCGTATTCACAGAATCTCTCAAAAAAAAAAAAACATCCTGGATGCAGATGGTCATCTGGATCATTACCAAAATGCACTGGAAAAACAAACTAAAAATAAGTAACAAGGTCTTAAATTGCATGTATTTACCCTTAATTTGAGTAGTTATTAGTATTTTTACTCTTAAAATAAGATATTTAGAAGAAATGCACTTGAAATAAGACAATGCAATTGTGGTTTCTTATTTTAAATGTGAATTGACTTGTTGTAATAGCAAAATGTTTCTTTTACTTCCTCGATCTAAGAATAAATGCACTTATTTTAAGAACTATATTTTGATTTTTTTTTCCAGTGTGGAATCAATTGTTTCCAGTCACAATACACACCTTCTCTGAAAACGTTTGCTAATTCCGGCCATAACTTTGTTTAAAGTTTTTTTGAAAACAATGACACCATCACCAATGAAAACATAATTTCTTTAGCTGAGGTAAATATTCCATCAAATAAGAGAGAGGAGCTGTATTTCAGAGGACAGTGGATCCCCCCAGTGTTGTCTAATACTTAAATAAAGACCAAAGTATCGTAAATCAAACAGGAATCAATGACCCAGAATGCTCTGTTGACAAAGTAGCGTACAGAGCTGGAACACCTGTAGAGTATGGAGGAGTCAGAGGGACAAGCTGGATAAAATACCTGGGTTTAAATCACTTTATTGTTGGAAAGTAAAGTCATTTTCTATTCTATTCTAATACTTATTACTATTAAGAAGTCTTTATATATAAGAGTAATTTAGATTTCCATACAATGGGCTGTAGTTTCCAGAGCATGACTCACCTCCCATCACACCGTTTCGAACCCAAGGTGAAATATTTTGCATAATAAGGAATTAGTTGAAACTTGCTCCTAAATTACTTAACCTTCTGTTTAATAATGTTATTATTGTAGCTGTAATAATCAATATGTTTGATACCTTTATCTCTAATAATTGTTGATTTTCTGTTGACATTAAATTTTACAGTAAATGGTGTGAAACCATCACCCTGTGCTGCTTTTATCCTATGACATAATACAGTGAATATCTCAAACTAGCTGAGACGACGTCTGGCAGCACTATCTGTACTGTACTAAGTATTACACTAAATTACTCATAGTCTGAACTTCCTCTAGGAAACTGAACAGCCTCTAGGATGCCGCTATGTGCTTCATAATATGACTCATCAATGACATTGGCCTTTTAACGCTTGTAGCCACAAGGATTATGGAGGACTTGTGGCATAAAAACGGAGATTCCTGAACCTTCCAGCCGACTCATGTCTTACAAATAAAACAAGGAGATATAGAACAGAGAGATAAGGTTAAGGTTTTAAATAAACAGCTGCCCTCCCTGGAAGAGTTTGCATCACACTATGCCTTTGATTCATGGTAACATTATTAAAGGTTGGCCATTTTAAACTGTTGATGTTAAAACTTGGAAAAGTTCATCTGAGACCGATAACAGGGTTTATACAGGAATGAGTAATTCTTACTTAATGCTTTTTAATGCTCTTAGAAATAATTGTAATGCCATCAACAAGTACCCATGACTCTCATATATCAACATATTCTCATTATGAAATCGTACGAAAAGTTATGCACACTATTTCGTACGTTTTTGGACGTTTTCCCTCAAAAAACCACATCAGTATGCATGCGCTGGCAGACAGCAAAAAAAAAGCAGATCCGCGGACGGATGTAAAAATGGGAAAAACAGTGCAATCATCACTTATTCATGTCTCTAACTACGTCGCTTGCTGTTTTATATCTTAGGGTTAGGGCTAATTGTAATTTATATTCTATATTCGTGAATGGTGCGTCAAATGCGCATACGACGAAAAAAATGTACGAAATTACGGTGCATAACTTTTCGTACGATTTCACACGCACTCATAATGAAAATAGGTTGCATATATATATGGCAAATTCCTTAATCTTTACTGTTGGCAGGCTGCAATTCCTCGATTTCCAGCCACTTTTGTTGAAGTTTGCATTTTCCCCATTCTCTAGCTTTTTCTCGCCTTGAGCTTCTTTTCCAAACATATGGCTTAATGATCAACCGGAAGCAGTTCCACACAAATCTGAAAATATATTGCGATATAATATATTGCAATATATTTGCAAATATATATATCGTTTAACGAATTGTTTTTATAAACATTTTTTCTCTAAATAAAGCATTTTAAATGCCATGATAATCACATTTAATGAATTTTAATGCGAATTCAGGCCTTAATTAAAAAATATATTATTTAATGACTTTTAATGATTTTTAATGGTCCGCGGAAACCCTGGATAAAACTATGAAAAAGTATTAGGAGCTAATTTGGCTGGAGTCTGAAGAACATTAATAATACAAATTTCTCCAAATATGTAGCTCAGCCTCTCTGGGGAGTTTGTGACCCAACTTAGAAGCACAAACTCTGGAGCATTTTAAATCTACTTTAAAGACAAATTTCATGAGTAAAATGCTGTCGTTTTTCAAATAATTGTTCTCTTTTATATTTGTATTCCTTATGTATTTTTCTGTTTATCTGTGCTGTGTTGATTCTTAAAAAAACTTAGCTAAATTGCCTGAGGAGCACTTCCTACAGTTGAATTGAAAATCAGGCTTTATTATTAAATTTGTCCCTGACCTCTCTCTATAATTACATGCTGTCACACACTATCAGATAAAACAGCTGAGATTGGAAACATGTAGCCTTCATCAGTCAAGATCACGTTAGAGGTTGGTGGTGACAGTCTGGATTAAAGGGGAACGCTGTTTTTTTTTTACATTGGGCCCTTGATTTCACGTTATTACATCATGTTTTACTCACCCATACTAGTTTTGTGTCATTTGGAGCTGTTCTGAAGATATTCCGTTAGGTTATATCCAAGTAACGTCTTCCTATGGACAACTAGTTGAAGGCACAAACTAAGGGCCCGATGTAAAAAAAACGGTGTTCCCCTTTAAGTTCCTGTGAAAGATTTCAATTTTTCTTCAAACTTAAAGTAAATTTACAGTAGTGACAAATAAAGCTTAGAATAGACCCTTCTATAGTAGTGAGCTGTGCCACATCTGCCTGTACAGTGTCCTTGGGTGTTGTGATAAGGCGCTTTCAAATAAAATGTATTATTATTATTATTATTATTATTATGTTGGGTAAAGGAATCAGCAGAATGATAAAACAGAATCAAACCTACCTTTGTTCTGCTTTCTGGTCCTTCTTTGTTTGCTGGCACATAGAATCTGGTGGAAAAAATACCCCCCATTTTTTATTTTAATAAGTTGAAATGATTATTACATGTTTTTACATTAAATTTAAGACATATTTCACTTAAAGCTTTGTTGTTTTTACCCTGTTGCTGACGCAGAGCCAGCTGTGTCATAGTCAGGTTGAAAGAAATCTGCTCCCTCTGTTTCCCGGGATGTCCTCCTTTTCAATCCTTCAGAGGATTGGGGAGCTGTTGTGTCCCAAAAGTCTTCATCCAAGAAGATTGATATATATGAGGGCAAAGGTCATGAGTTGGGGAAAAACCCAGAAAAAATACAAATGATTTATATAAGTATCTACAGTTCCATCCACATGGTATCTGCAGGCACATTTGGTGAAAATGTGCCGGAAACTTTGAAATAAATTAAGCATCTATCACAGGTATTATGGTAAACATCAGTGGTGTTCTCTTTGCCAAATGAGCTAAACATTATGATTAAAGAGCTTTAAAAAGGCTAAAACAATAACATCGGAGAAAATACAGATAACAAAACCGTTAAGTTTCAATTTTAATTGTTTGTCTCTGAATGACTGTTGCAGGCTGAGAACAATCACTCCCAGGGCCTTGAATGGCCCACTTTGAACACCACTGGTATACATCCAAAAACCTGCAACAGATCAGGAGTTTTCCAAAAAAATAAAAAATACAGCAAGACACTGGATTGGGCCTACGCGCAAGAACATGAAAAATCAACAACTTTTTTTTAACAGATTAAAGACTATAATTATAATACTCCTGAAGTCTGTTATTATTTAAATCTTTAATAGTTACAATGAGTCTCATTTTACCTCTGTGCTGTCCTTTTCTCTGAAAATCTGAAGATGATTGTCCATAAACATCTTTATCATGGCTCAGAGGATTTGGACTGGATGGTTTCGGTCTGTTGTTCAGCTGCTGGCCGTCCTCGGTCCGCATGTCACATTTGTCCTTGGTGTAGGAAAATAAACAAGACAAAACTCAGAATATGTTGATAAAAGATAGATGTCTCTCACCAATAATAATATCAGATATTAGCCACACAAAAAAAAAAACTGTAATGAATTATATCAGCCTGCATCTAAAATCTCTGAAACTGGGAGGCTGATAAACTTGGAACACTGTTTAACATTATGTAGCCCGTTGATTATCATTACATGGGTCAGTTATTCTCATACCCATCATTGCTGACTTAAGTTCTGTTTTATCTCCTGTCCTCCTATCTTCTAATAATTTATGACTACAAAATAAAAGAAAGCATGTATGATCCATGATAGTATAATGGGTGAATATCGGTATTGTCAATTTTCAAAGCTGCAATATTGGTACAAATAAATTCAACTTTCCTCTGTGACGTTGTTACTGTTTTAGGTTGGATATAATCTGAGAAGCAGATCAGATCAAATTGAGGATCTGACATAATTATTTTAAAGCACAATTTGCTTACAGCCATCCAGTCCATGAATAGTAAAAAACTATCCACGGACAATAATTGTTGATATTAGTTATTAGCGTCAGCAAAAGCTAGAAACCATGAAAAAACAAAAAAAACTTAATTGATATGTGGTATAAGAAAACAGCATTAAAAGTAATGAATGAAAGTACCTGATGGTGAAAGACAACAGCTTCCTCCAGAGCCACTCCACAGAATTCACATGGAATAACCACGTCGCCCTCTAGTGGACTGGCAGGAGGACTGTAAGAGGCCGGGGAGACTGATCGAGGGAAGGTGGGAATGTTGGAGGCCAGCGGGTTCGGAAAGTTCTGCATCATCCCTGATGTATTTCTGCCCATTCTGTCCTCTTTAGGAGGTGAAGACGGCTTCTTGCTAAAAGATTCAAATGCAGAAGCAGGACTGCATCCGGTCTGACACAACAAGAAAAAAAAAAAGATTTATATCTTCATTCAACATGCTTTAGAATCATTAAATTCCTTAAAAGATGTAGATAAAGTCAACATACAAGCAGAAAAACAAGACTAACAGCCTGAACCAAACACAAACTGTGTTTTTACATATCAGGAAATTTTAGTAGTGAGCAGAACTTTTACCAACTCAATCATCAGTGAAATCTAAGAGCAAGCATCAGACACAGCAGCCTTGAACGGTCACATATTATAAAAACTAACAGCATCCCTATGATCCACATTTAGCAGCAGAAGAAGCATCTTCTTGGAAACAATGCCATACAAGTCATATCTGTTCAGGCATTTTCTAACTGATCAATCATTAATTTTACTATCGAGGAATCTAGAGTACACATATTGTTTTCTGACCATACACAGCCTGAGTTGTACAGGAATTGTACTGTCATGTACTCAATGGGAAAAGTAGGGACTTTCTAAATTGTTTTCCCAAGTTATTGATCTTTTTTAATGCAGTTATAGACTTCAATTTGCTTCCAAATGGCCCCATAACTCATGTTTTTCTATAGATGGTCACACTGATGCCATAACTCCATCATCACTTGGTTACTTCTCCCCATTTAGATCCAATGGAAGCATCAAACCTTCAACAACTTTATTGAAAGCAAACCAAACAGAAACCTGTTCAGATTTTGATATAAATTTGTGGGCAACCTCATGCAGAATAAGGTCCTCTTCTGGAAACAACTCTTCACAAAACTCACAAGGAAGCATGGTATCTATAAAAACACAAAGTTAAATCATTAACTGAGTACAGAACAGTGAATTGTAGCAATCATCTGAATTTTTACCTGTTTGTCCCGTGGCCTGGACTGTACCCGTCCCTTCAGTTTGGTTTATGTTTTTCTTGTGGGACTGAGGAAATGAAGAGCTTACTGATGAGTTGGTCTTCTTGTCCTGGTGGTTCCAGATATTCCTCCACATGCTGTCGTCTGCACCTCCGGCTGCTGATTCTCCATCACTCTGGAGGCTGAGGGCCATCATGTAGTCGTAATTGAGGCCTGATGACTCCTCGTCAGGGGGATGCTCACTACTGCTCCCATGAAGAAAATTTTCTTGTCCCAGAACTTAAAAATAAATGAAAAAAACAAAAACAAATCAATTGCATAATTATTAAAGAAAACATTCTAACTATACACACTAACCCAGTGTGGAGCAGCTAACTATAGCTGCTTTACACTGGGTGGAACTAAATCCACTCACATAGGTTGGATGTTGTACCATGAGATGCTGAACTCTTCCAGCCTCCCGTTTCCTGATCCTCGCCTGAACTGCTGTAAGCTGAGGTCCCAAATGGCCGACCAAAGCAATAACCCTCCGCTGCGCTTATGTTATTATTTTTAGGGGCTCCATCTTGGGCTCTTAGGAGGTTTCTAATGGAGTGGGTATCAAACCATTCGTCTGAAGATCGGTTCTCCGCCTGAACGCAGCCCGTCCTGTTGTTGTTCCTCTCTTGGGGAGGTGTGAGGCTCCCACATAAGACTGGATGCACAGCTTTTTCGCGCAGCATTACATTGCACTTGCAGTTTGGGCAAGGTTCGGTGCGTGCTCCGCAATAGTCCTCGTGCTCTTTGGACTGGCTGAAGACGAGCTCCAGCTCACAGTACGGGCATGGGGTCAGCCGCTGGGAGCATTCAGAGCTCTGCAAGACAAAAACCATCAGGGACGTTAACTGGCTTTCATCAGTTTGGTAAAGAAACAAAGGTAAAGTTTAAAAATCAAGTTCCCTTTCTGTACTTGTACTGCTGCTCTACATTGAATAGAATTAGTTTACCAAATTAGGCTTTTCTGAAACAACGGGCCTCGTGTAAACATGTTTTTGTATTCTTGTTGTAAATTTTGCTTACAAGTTGTTATACATCTCCTTACTTATACAAGTGTGCAACATCAGATTCAACCAAGGTTCCTGACTTCAGTAATTGCTCGTAAATGATCCTTTTAAACCTGATGCAGTCCACCTGTGAGTAAGCACAAGTTCCTGAAAAATATAAACCTCTATAATTGCTGCCCCGATATTTCCAAATAAGGCTAAGACTTCCAGCGCTTTTTCATTCACAACAATGGCACTGAAGACAACGAAGAGAGACTTTACCAGTTTTGAGGTTTTGTTGACTGAGAGCCGAGCAGCGTAATTAAATGACCAGTAAAAGCCAAGCAGTGAAATAAATCACACGAGCTGTAAAGGATGGGGTTGCAGTTTTACAGAAGTCAAATTTTAATTATTTAATCCAAACATTGTGTCAATAACATGTTTAGTGAAAGCAAGACAGTCAATGAAAACTGCTGAGTACAACAGAGATGCAACATAGGATGTAAAAGCTTAGCATGAACCAAAACGACAATGCATAATTTCCTTTAAGCACACATGGATACCTGTACTCTTCATCTCCAGACCAAGTCTGCCATCCCTTATCCTACTCTCCATCTCTTTCACACAGCATACAAATGTTAATGGTGAAACTCTAATAGGACAAATTCCGACAGACCCAACCCCAAACATTTCACAGTTAGTGTAATAGCAAAGCCAAGAAGTTGCCATGGAGTGAAATTAATGCTTTGTTATAACGTTAGAAGACTTTCAAGCAATAACATGTTTGTGAATCTCCTTTGTGAACTTTTTATCCATTTTCTGTTCTAGATATCATTTCAATAGTAGCGTGATCTCTGTTTCTTTTTGGGAAATGACAAGAAATTACACCATTTTCACCATGCTAGCTGTAAGTTTAGTGACCAATAGTTCTGTCATAAGCAAAAAAATTTTTTATTATAATTGCAGGCGTGCATAATATATAGTGGTATAGTTTTAAAAAATGGACAATTGCTTCAAAGTAAAATAAATGTGGTCATTTAGTGAAAAACTATGTTTGTATAACAGCTGAGTGATTGAGCAAGTCTCCTACGTCAAGTCTGGAGCACTCGTGAAATTTGTTTGCACTTGAGAGAAGATTGAAAATAGGAGAGAAATAGAGAATGCGACATTTTCTCCTGAATCACTCCTACGAAGGTTTTAAAAACAACTTAGTAAAGGTAGTTTCTAAGAATGCTTCTTTCATTAGGGCTGACTGATTCTAAAAGCCATTTTTGGAGAAATGTTTCCCTAATTTCAAGAAATGTACCTGATGAACTTCGCTTCGATTCTTCTCCATCTTTAATCCACACTTGCATGTAATCTGGAAAACAAAAAGCAATTAAATACTTTTTAAAGCTATCCTCGTCCTGCTTTTATTCTGATGATGCCATCCAATCAAGCTCTTCCTTCCTATTTCCTTTTCCTAAAATAGAACTGATTTAAGGCCCATTGCATGCCTTCTGCATTAATGTCATCTGGAGCAGATCTCTGATCTGTAGCTCAGAAGTAAAATAAACAACCAAAATCTACTAATGTGTCTGTGAAGGTCTGATTAATTTAACTCACGCAGATTCTATTAGGCTGCAGGTTTGTTTTTTGTTGTTTTTTTTCTTTCCATTTTTTCTGTTTAGGCTTAACACAAACATAACAAAAACATGATTATATAACCAAACAGACATGGCTTGAAATGAGGGGAAAAATAAAATACTTCATAATGTTTACAGAGATAATGATCAGCACTTAGAAACTAAAGATTTTAACCTATAAATTATAATTAAGTAAAATACTCAAAAGTGCTAAGTTAACATTTCTTTTGTTTTTATAAACTTAAGCACTATAAAGTGTTAAAGACCTGCAGAGGTGTCAAGTTATAAAGTACAAATACTTCGTTACTGTACTTAAGTACACTTTTTAGGTATTTATACTTTACTCCATTACTTATTTTTCTTCCTACTTCTGACTTCTACGCATTACATTTTCACACAAGTATCTGTACTTTCTATTCCTTACATTTTTAAAACAAACATTACTCGTTACTCTTGGCTTAGCTTTAATGTTCATCAATATTTATTTCATGTCATGTGCGCCATCCAATGCAGATCATTGGCGTCATCCACATCTAGTGAAAACTAGTGTTATTGGATGAGTCATATAAAGCAATCACTCATTGCTTAGTTAAAGGAAATCATCAGAACAGACTGTTTGCACCTCTCCCCTCAGGGAGGAGGCTACGGTCCATACGGACCAGAACCTCCCGCCATAAAAACAGCTTCTTCCCCTCTGCCATAAGACTCATGAACACTATATGTCAGACTCCATAACCTGCCCATGCCATTCACACTGCTGTATTGCACACTGCTCTACCTGCACTATCTTGTACATTTCACTTTTTATATTTATCCATATTTTTATCTTAAGTGTATATATTAGTATATTTTTTGCATGCCTTATACCCTAGTGTTTTTAGAGATTTTTATAATTTTATTTACTATTTCATATATGTTTCATGTTGCACGACTGTACCACAAAAATTCCCTAGTTGTGAACCTCTTCACTAACAATGGCAATAAACCCGATTCTGATTCTGATTCTGATTCAGAAGCAAGCAGGTGTTTTTCAGACTGCAAACGTGAATTGTCTATGTCATGCTACAATGTTGGATTCAGAATAAAGATGTTGAAATGAAAAGGTCGGACACAGGCGACAGCGTATCTGGAGATGGAGACGGAGACCAACAAGACCTCCCTAATCCTTGGCCCCATCTCAAAGAATTTTTCGAAATAGCCGAAAAATTAAGCTTTCAATTCATATAGTGGAATCTGGCTGTTTTTTGTTTTTGTTTTTCAAGGTTACTTTATACTTTAAGTAGGTTTTGGGGCACATATTTTTTTACTTTTACTTGAGTAAAGAGGTCAAGTTGATACTTCCACTTTTACCAGAGTGTTTTTAAACTGCAGTATCTATACTTCTACTTAAGTAACAAATGTGTGTACTTTTGACACCACTGAAGACCTGGTTCTTCTACCTGTGTGTGCTCTTGGATCTTGTGCTCCTGAAGCTCTGAGTGGGGGACTGGCTCCTGGCAAACATCACAGAGGGCGATGTTTCTTCTACAGTGGATCTCATGAGTGGTGAAATTGGCTTCTGGAATGTCATGCTTGCTAATGATATATAAACACAATATATACATATTTAAGTTCAGATGAATTAATCAAACGCACAAGTTATTATGTGAAACTAGCTGACACTTACCAATTGCCACAGAACTGTGTGTTTTTCTCCTCCATGACTCCACTGGTGACCTAAAAAAAAAGCCTTAGCATGAACCACACCATCCGCTAGTGATGACAAAATGGCTACAGTTTAGTAAGGGGTTGTTTACAATCTCACGGAGGCATTCACAGCATCCACTAAGTTTACAAGTGAAACTAAATGTTCATGGTGCGGAGCATAAAATTAGCTCCATGAATCATCAAAAAACATAGCTAACTTTCCAAACTGTAAATAAACAGTTTGTTTTGTTGAACCTAGCAAAACATGTATTACGGAAATAGTCCCTATAAGCACGAATACTCTCGGTTAACACAAATTAACAAATAATTTCGCAGAGTTTTTACCTGTCGGTTGTTTTTAACGAACTACTTAGCTTAAAACAACTTGGCGCAGTTATTGTTATTCTGCGTTTGGAAATTAAAGGGCCGAAAAGAAGCCAACATTATGACCGGTCTCGTTTTGGTTTACGCTTTTGTTTAAGCTTACCTTTGGTCCTTGAATGGTATTAAACCAAACTGCCAGACAAAACAAACTGCTTGAGGATGACAAGAATAGAAAAACTGTGGATTCTCCGCTGCGCCCGTCTCGATAGCTGGGATTTTCTTTTTTGCCCAGAGTTTTGTCTTTCAGGCTGCCTGCTCGTCAGCCAAAAAAAAACAGAAAACACCTAACTTAATATTTCTACCGATGAAAAAGGCATGACTTTCTCTATTTAAAATACAATACCCCTCTAGGTGAGTAAAAAAATGTAATACTGTTGAAATAATTTTCCTACAAATCCTCACATAGAGCAAAATGCTGCAAAATATTAGCTCCTGTTTGATTGGTCAGAAATAATGTGCTGTTGAAAAAGGCGTCGGGTGACACAGAATCCCCCTGAACTTACGTTCCTACATTAAATGACAAAGGGAGAAATCTCATTGAGATTAACCCAGTCAAAATATATTTCACATAATATATGTAAAAGGGACTTAGACCAAGTATCGCTTTTATGGAAAATTATATTTTGACGTTTTTAGAAGCCTAACGTTTAAAGTATTATTTCTATTATTTAAAATTTTTTATTATTTAACAACTTTTCATATCTGTAAGCCATGGTCATCATATCAATATATAAAGGCTTGAATGATTTCATCCTATACATTATGTTTTTTGCCTTCTGAACACACGTTAACAATTAAAAAAGTTCACTTAACCTAAATTGGACGTTTTGAATTGCATGTAACACACCCTAAGTGGAAGAAAACAAATACAGTGCATCAATTTGAACGCAGCCATAGCAAGCCTTACATATGGTTGTCGCAGCATCTTGCTGTAAGAAGTTTTTTTTCAGCAATTAAGATGGATGGCTGAATACAGCCAGGAATCCAGGGAGAAAAGCAGCTGAAGACATTAGAATGATTAAACTCCACATATGGGATCATGTTTGATATCAGTTTGAGTTAATATTAGTCCAAAACACAAACACTGTCGAATAAAAAAAAAAAACAACAACAAACACAGAATTGTCTTTTAGATGTTTATTGAACATTTCATCGATCAATACTGTCAAGAAACATTTTTATTTTATTGTAAGGCACAATTTTGTTCGGGAAAAAAAACACATTTTTTTCATAGGAAACTTTTGAATGTGGTACATTTATCCCCAAAAACGCCCTCTCTGTACTAAATGACCGTCCAGTAATTGGAGCAAAACTGTGAAATATATAAAATAAAATCTTTAACTCCTGCTCCTTATATGCCTTCTCCAATGAAATAGTAAATGTAACCAAGAACTCAAAAAATAATATTGTGAGCTAAAGCAAAAATACACAGTGGCAAAGGATACACCCGAAAAACATTGAGTGGACTTGTTGCTTCTAGACCTTTAAGGGGATTAACTATAATTAAAGTGATTTGGAAATGGTTTCATAAGATTTCAGCTTCACCTTGTTGTTAAAGCAGCCTCTTACCCAAACTATAACTATAAATTATAAGACGAAATTATCCCACAGGTTAGATTCTCGAGTTACAGTTATTAAATCAATCAGAACTGGTCACAAGGTTAATGTAAGTATAGGTCCAATGTGAAGCCAGTAACACATGAATTTTAATAATTAACATTTGGAAGACCGGACATCAGGATGAGGATTAGCTTCGTCGGCTATATGGACAGAACCTGCTGCTGTAGCCAGCATAAAGCCTAACTATGGTAACATCACAGAAAACAAAGACCAATAAAGTAAAAAAAAAAACCTGAAAAAAAAAACTAGCAAAACTACAACCACCTCTGGTGGGAAAAAAATAAAAACACAAAACTTTCCAGCCCAAGAGAGAAAGTACATAAAACAAAAAAGTTGCTAAGGGGTTCAACAGAAATACAGGTCAACTTAAAAGGTCACAATATCTTCATTTTGATGTTAATTCTACAATAAAGCTAATAACAGGTTAACCAAACAGGATGTATAGGCTCTTGATGAGAAGTAAATGTTCAAAATAACATGTGACTATTCGAACACATTCAGGAAGTGTGGAAAACACTATATTGCTTAGAATAAGTAAAATAGCTGCATGATGATGGTTTTTTTTGTAGGGTTTTATTGCAATAATTGCATAACATACCATCTCTTACTATTCAACTGTGCCTTAAAATACTCTGAACAGGAGCAACGTCATCAAAAATTGACTGTGAGCTAATTTATACATAGCTTGTGCATGCATGTGCTTGCCTTCATTTGTTGTGTTGTAACAAGTGCAAAAGCTCACACAAGACCAGGTTTATTATACCGCTTCCTATCCTTCTATTACTCTCCTTTGTCTATATAGGAAAGAAAAAACAATACTGGGATATTTGGTCAATTATTGCAATTACAATAACCCATAGTTAACAAAAAGCATTCAAGTGTTTAGAAAAACCAAACACTTTATAGCATCTCCTGAAAAACAGAAGCTGGTTTCACCTGGAGCGCGCTCGCCTTGGTCCAATATAAAATTCAGCAGATAGCTCCTGAAGCCATTAACCACAGTCCAAAATGTTGTTGCCTTACAACACTTTTTTTGTTTTAGAAGTCAGAGGGTAAAAAGGCTCAAAATCTGTATAGAACAGAAAGAAATAAAAGTAAACATTCAGTACAAACATTAAGGGCCTCCTAAGAAGGCACAGATTATTCTTTACAAGTTCAGGCTACAAATCAGAGGTAGAAAGAGAGAAATGGAAAAGGAGAAAAAAAAAAAAGGTAACTGAAAGGTTGATATATGTGATGACGTGTCTATCTGTCTTTAGATCCAAGCTTCTCGATCAAGTCCTGCAGGGGAGCAAGCTCTCGCCTGTCAATAAGGTTGAACTCCTGCAAAAGGAAGCAGAATTAAAGAGGCATCAGAACACAGGTTCAACATTCGACAATGAGATATTTTAGCTCTCCATGTTTGGGCTAATGTTCAGAGAGTTAGGTTTATTAAGTCTGGTGGCACTGGTTTGAAACTATGTTCCCAATTGTTCATAGCTTTGGTGACCTCAAAAAAAAAAAAGTATAATACAACATAAGGAGATATATATATAATATAAATGAAGACATATTTCAAAACACTGTTTTTCAAAAAGAAAGAAAGAATTCTCACTAGGACCTGGAAAACACTACAAATCATGGCTTCAAATATTTCCAGTTTGTGTAAAAACCCTCTTAAATGTTTTAGAGTAGTTCTTACTATTAACCCTAAAAATCTCAACCAACAGTGTGACCCGTAATTACCATTGATACCTGGGTTATTGTGCTTAATGCAAGATCTGTGCAGATCAAGTTACACCCTGAATGTTATGAGAACCAAAGTCAAATTTAAGTGACCTTTCTAAGACCTAAACTGGGTCATATTACAGTCCCCAGGCCTCCCATGTAGATTGTAGGAAAATGTCAATATTCAAAAAGAAAATGTTGGCAATTTTCTCAAAAGAAAAATCGAATGAGCTGAACCAGCATCATTTCTTAAAGGTTTAATCTTGGTCTATTTTAAAGGTTGGAGCTGGGAGATTCTATTTTCTAAAACAATATCTGTTTTATTGCGATGTAAAAAAAAATAAAATAAAATAAGCAAAAATAAAAAAATCATCAATAGCTAGAGAAATTTAAGGTAATGGGATCTATAAACAACTCCACTACTTCCTGAACTTAAGGCAGCTCTTTTGTTTACAGGGTGAACTAATTAATCCAGGTGTTTCTGGCCATGGTTACTGATATCAGGCACACCTGGTTTAATCAGTTCATTCAGTAGAAAAAGACAACAAAAGAGGCATCTTAATTTCAGGAAGTAGGGGTTGTACATAGAGCCCAGTAATCATATCCTGAACACGGATACCCCTAAGGATTGTAGGACTTTATTCATAGGGGCATCTGAGTGCTCATCCCAAACTTTATTTACACCCTTGACGTTCCTTTATGAACTCACAACAAAGCATTTATGTCAATTATGTCATTGGAATCCACTATGGGCCTACATTGATCTATAATATTTTATGGAGGTACATCCAGCTGTTTGAAGCTTAATAGAAGAATAGAAAATAACTCTGTTGTCCCACAATGGGGAAATAGTGGTGTTACAGCTTTACACCACTAATCTCACTCTAAGTCTAACAGACTCCTTCTTAAGGCCAATTTATACTTTTGACGCATAGCCTCTGCAACCATCAAATCTGTCTCCGTGCAGAGCTTCTGTCGTTGCGCATCTCAAAAAATCCCAACTATGAGTTGGACAGTCGTAAACCCGCGCAGACATAATGCAGCTGTGATTGGTCCTTGTTATGCCTTTACGGCTGTCTGTGTGGTTGTCCTTCTCGATTCGGTGCCGGGGCACGCCATTTTTAAAAGCCGAGGAACAACTACGACGCGAGTTCTCGAATTAGGCCCCCCTTGTGCTTTGGCGGGAAACTGCTAGAAATTCAAGACCGACGGTGCAGATGCATACCAGCAATACTGGTTCGCCCAGACCCAAGCGACATTTGATGTATTTGGTTACAGAAGTATAATCTGCCCTTTAGACTGGAGGTCGAGGAATAGCTGATAAAAGTCAGCTTTTCAAGGATTCATTAAACTATTTTTTTTCCCAAACTCATACTTTTGTTTGTAGTACTGAGAGATACTTGTAGAATGCACTATAAATACTATTTATCATCATTGCTAATCATCTGAATCAAGTAATTATTACCCGTCTTTTACAGCCCCACCCAAACTGTCAGAAAGACACGCAGTTTACCCATTTAAATGGGCCGGACAGAACCGGTTCTACACGTATCCATTGCCCACGCAATCTTTGTAGATCACCAGAAAACGCCCACTTATTGCATGCACAATACTTTATTGCTTGAGCGATGCAGCGCTCCCATAGGCGGTTTTAGACCGGTGCCAACAGCACCCGCTGCCCCCGTAGAACCGGCCCTGGCCCCCATTACGGCCTCTAAACTGCATTTATATCAATATAATTATATATCAAATTTTAAATATGATATATAATGCACTGACCCGGAAACTGGAACTAAATACGGTAATGTTTCACAGGGAATCTTTAGAGCGCTGCGCAATCACTTAAGATTTCTGATCAGGAAAGAAGAACAAATTACAGACGAGTTGGATGACTAACAGGAGAGGGTGTAAAGAGACGGAGGAAAGCAACAAATATGATTTTTTCTTGAAGCACCGTTTGGCTAATCTTCGAGTTTAACTGTTGTTTTTACTCCATTGAAACCTGGCATCATTGTTTAAACTTTTGCTTAATGCAGTCCATACAGCGTTAGAAACTAATTTAATGTTTTCTTTCATATTATTACTTTAAGGGTAAAATAAATATAAACTCCCCAGTTTTAGCCTTAACCATATTTGAGATACTATCAAAGTTGTATCAATTTGATATTATCATTTATTTTCATGCAGCACAGGAAACGTCGTGGTCATGAAGACACATATTATTTTTTACCATTGTTAGCCAAAAAAAATGTAGAGAGAGGGAGGATGATGATGACTGAGCTGAGGAGCAGGATGAAAGAGAGAAAGAGGGTTTGGTTGGTGAGGAAGTTGATATTGAGAGGTCAGAAACAGAAACTTTCAATCCTGAGAGTGAGGAAGAAAGTGTAGAGAGAGTTAGAGGCAGAAAGGACAAACAGTGGATCATCCATCACATGTATCAAGTACACAGCCATCAGGTGTGTGATGTTGAACAAACCTGTGTGAGTGTGTGTAAAGTGCCTGTAAAACATGCCAATTATTGCACAGTAAAATGGAAACTAAAAGTACAATTTTCTTGAAATGCATGTATTGGTTCTTCATTTGAGCAGGTTAACAATCTTTTCTGCCAATGGAATAAGTATTTTGACGTTTGCAATAAGAGAAGACATACTGCACTTGAAATATGATGATTGGGATTACATGTTCAAATCAAGGACAAATACACTCATTCATAAAAATTACTTTCAGTTACCTTTTTTTTCAAGATGATCTTAATGGATTATAATGAATAAACAGATAAAATTAACAGCTAATGAATCCACTAATGCTCTGTTACATTCATTTCTTTTCAGATATCAGTAAGTGCATGGATGGTACCCTATGCAGCCTAATTTAAGGATATTTCCAACCACAGTAATGGAGGACAGAAGATGCAGCTTTCAGACAAGCTGGTATAAAAGTCATCCTTGGGTTGAATATTCTGTAAATATGGATTCTGCCTACTGCCATCTATGCCTGCAGACAGTTCAGGCCCTCAAGCTATTTAGGCAGTGTGTTTGACTCACCATGAGGCTTTAGGAATTGGAAAAAAGCTACGGGTAGAGACAGTGGAGTTGATCCATTTGATTGAGCCATACAAAGAAGTATTCTGCTAGCTCTTTAGACTGAGCAAAATCACCTTTGCACTTCCAGTGAGCTCTGCCACTGATGAGGGGAGTTTTTCTAAACAAAAATTAGTCAAAACCTACCTTCGGTCCACCATTACAGATGAACGCCTTAGTAGATTTGGGATGCTAAGCATTGAATCCAAGAGGGCAAAGACTTAGAACCTTTTGCAAGACTATTTTGCAAGATATAACAAACGAAGAATACTAATATTGTAGTGTTTCAACGTTTGTTGTTCTTATGTGCAGAATGTGAAATATACATTTAGTTTCATTGGTGCTCTAAATATGAATTAAAACATGTGGAAATGTAAACTTACAAGTCGTACGGAAGTCATATTCAAATGTCATATCATTCTGGCTTAAACATGTATGTAAATATACTCTTTATCAGTATTGATATCGTCCCAAAAGTTAGAAAATTTCTATAAAAAAAAAATCCTATCTTAAAATCTTTGGGTGGGTTTTCTTGTTTCTCTTATGCAGGCGATTTAGTTATACGTCAGCTTGTACACCTAAATTCGGCCAATCATAGATCAATGGTCATCTGTCAATCACATTTTTTTCGGTCATAGCATCTTCATATGTCGCAGCTTATACACGCAACGGTTCAAAAAGAGCTAACAGAACTTGCAGAGTTGCGAGCCGAGGGCTCAAACATGTACGGCTGTAAGCCTTCTACACCAAACCAAACTTCTGCCGCCCTGGCGTCCTCTTCCACAACATCTTCGTCCCCGCTTTCCTCCTCTAAATAAAAAATGTATGACAGAGGAGACTCATCCACGACCTCCGACACAAAACTCTCCTCCTCTTGCATGTTTCTGCTGCCCATAGCATTCCTTGACAGTGTCGTTGCTAAGTGCTACTTGGTCCCAATTCATTTTCCCATTGGGAACCTACTAGCACTAAGTTGCTAACTGGTTAGCAAGATGCTTCCGACAAACCGGTTACAACCAAATTTGCTTGTGAACCTTCCGCCACAAAAATCCTGCCTTTTAGATAAACGACCAATCACATTCGATTTATTAATTCGTGTAAAGTTGTGCACCACTTGCAAGAATTCGGAAATGCAACGGTTGGAACAACCGCTTCCCTACGACTTTAACAAAAATGTGTGAAACAATTGAAAATATGTCTTATAGTGTAGGTTCTTCAAAATAACCTCCTTTTGCTTTGATGAAAGCTTCACACTCTATTGGCATTCTCTTGATGAGCTTCAAGAGGTACAGTAGTCACCTGAAATGGTCTCCCCTTGACGTGTCCCTTTTCAGGTTTAATAAGTGGGATTTCTTGCCTTATAAATGGGGTTGGGAATATAAGTTGTGTTATGCATAAGTCAGCTGGACAAAGCTGATATTCCTACTGAATAGACTGTTAGAGTTTGTATTAGGCAAGAAAAAAGCAGCAAAGTAAAGAACAAAAGAGTGGCCATCATTACTTTAAGAAATGAAAGTTAGTTAGCCCGAAAAATTGGGTAAACTTTCAAAGTGTCCCCAAGTGCTGTCGTAAAAACCATCAAGCGCTACAAAGAAACTGGCTCACATAAGGACCGCCCCAGGAAAGGAAGACCAAGAGTCACCTCTGCTGGGGAGGTTAAGTTCATCCGAATCACCAGCCTCAGAGATCGCGGGTTAACAGCAGCTTGGATTAGAGACCAGGTCAATGCTACACAGAGTTGTAGCAGCAGACAACCACTGCTAAGGACAGGGAACAAGCAGAAGAGACTTGCTTGGACTAAAGAACACAAGGAATGGACATTAGACCAGTGGAAATCTGTGCTTTGGTCTGATGAGTCCCAATTTGAGATCTTTGGTTCCAACCATTGTGTCTTTGTGCGACGCAGAAAAGGTGAACGGATGGGCTCTATATGCCTGGTTCCCACCGTGAAGCATGGAGGGGGAGGTGTACTGATGTGGGGGTGCTTTGCTGGTGACACCGTTGGGGATTTATTCAAAACTGAAGGATACTGAACCAGCATGGCTACCACAGCATCTGACCGCGGCATGCCATTCCATCCGGTTTGCGTTTAGTTGGACCATCATTTATTTTTGAACCGGACAATGACCTCAAACACACCTCCAGACTGTGGAAGGGCTATTTCACCAAGTAGGAGGGTGCCGTGCCACAGGACCTGGCCTCCACAATCACCGGACCTGCACCCAATCGAGATGGTTTGGGGTAATCTGGACCGCAGAGTGAAGACAAAAGGGCCAACAAGTGCTAAGCATCTCTGGAAACTCCTTCAAGACTGTTGGAAGACCATTTCAGGTGACTGCCTCTTGAAGCTCATCAAGAGAATGCCAGGAGTGTGTGAAGCAGTAATCAAAGCAAAAGGTGGCTACTTTGAAGAACCTAGAATATAAGACATATTTTCAGTTGTTTCACACTTTTTTGTTAAGTAAATAATTCCACATGTGTTCATTCATAGTCTTGATGCCTTCAGTGTGAAAATAAAGAAAACTCTTTGAATGAGAACACTGGCCCCACCTTGGCTCCCCTGGAAAATTTGTCCTAGAACCACCCCTGAACACTCCTAATTCAAATTTGTTGAAGATCAGGCCTTATGTCAAACAGTAATATATTGATGAACAATTCCCATTTGATTTACAGTTAAAAACTCTAATTCAGTTTGGTTAAGATCAGAATTGATCTTAATATTTTTCCAACTTCTTCAATTTCTAGGTTCTTTGTACATTATTGAAGCTGGTAAATTGCTTAACACTTCAGGTGCACGGTGCAATATCATTTTTTTTCTTTAAAAAGAGGCTGATAAAACAACAAAAGAGGCAGTTTCCTGAGCAGGCAGATGACCAAGAAAACTTGAGAAAACACCATGAGTCAGGGCTGCTTTTACAACATTACATCACTACACAGAACTCTGCCATGCACAAAAATCCCACTCTAGTGTGATGACTTCACCTGGACGAAGAAGATGAAGTGCTTGAAGGAGGTGTTGAGGTGAGCCTCCTCCTGCAGCTGCATCACAGAGTCAAAATGTTGATGATAGATGTGAGCGTAAACCCTGAAGAGGCGCTTCAGGATTGTTTTGGCCACAGACATGAAATTCTTGGGGAAAGGAACTCCTGCAAAGTAAAAAATATATATATAGATGAAGGGTTAAAGGCAAAAGAACAAAATGAAAGATATAAGGATCTTTTTGCTCTTGTAACCAAAATAAAAGTGGCACGTAACTTCATTGCACAATTTAATTTACCTTTATATGTTCTTAAGATGAAGAGGTTTAAAATGTGTAAAACAAATCAAACAAATAGGAAGGCTTAAGTTTAACCAGAACCACAATATTTTCAGCAAAGCCCTGGAATAGAGCCATCTCACCGATCTTAGAAGGAAAAAGCGTCTCATCGTCCAGCTGATCCTGCACCCAGGTCATCAAGTAGTCTATGTACTTGGGAGCAGAGCATTTGATTGGCTTTTTAATATTGGTCCCATCGGCCCAGTGGTACTCATACCTACACGCACAAAAATAATGGTTCAATCAGCAGGCAAAGACAAACTAATGAACTAGTTTAAGGGCAGATTGGATTAAAAAAATGATAAAAGGGAAATGTAAATTTGACAGCGTTCATGCTAAAAAGGAAGAGAAACCCACACCCAGCACAAACAGTCTTGGAAGGACCGAGGATAGAGGAAGTGCCAAATCAAGATACTAACTAAACAGCTCCCCCAGCAATCACATGCAAAGTTCATTTCCTGTTTTCCCTCATATGACCTACAGAACAAGTGTTTGTCTATCATTTTGTGTGGAAATAAAATGAATGTCTCAAAAAGACAATCTGCACAAAACGATAAATCAGATATAGTAGCTCTGGTATGGGAACCTTTAACCAAACTCAACATCTGCTGAAACACACTCTTACTATCACAAAGGTCTGGTAGTGTAGAAATTTTACAAATTTGACCAAAACAGACACAATATTTGAGTTTCCTCCCAACTATGAATTATAAGTAATAGGATTAGTTTAAAAATAATTGCTGAAGGAGTTTCTATTACCTTGGTCCTGCAGACATCACAGGGCAGCTGGTCTCGGTGCAGAACTCAGTGATGGTGCCATAGAGCATGTTGATCTGGTTGAAGAAGTCCACGGCTGAAGACAATATGGAAACATGGCGGTGACATCAGCACAGAGATAGAAGAGTTATGAGTTTACATCTCAGCAACGCTGACAATAACATGGCAATTAGAAATAGATGAAACTATACAAATCAATGAGTCAAATGTTCCTTTATTTAAACAATGCTCCTTAAATTAATATGCAATTCCTTAATAAAACACTTTCAAGACACCTAAAAACATTCATTCAAGGATACCAAACTACATATACTATAACTAAAAAGACTTGATTGTTTCTGAGTAGAAGTAGTTTAGGTAACCTTGGTTGAATTTCTTCATACTAATTAGTAGAAAATTACAAACTAATTACAAAAATATTTGCAAAGACCACCCATCCCTCCTTTTCTGCCCCTTCAACTGAATCGCTTGAATTCAGTTGGAGGAATTAGCCATACCCCTCACAGACCTAAGTTTGACAGAGCAATGACATTTAGGTCTCCTGCACAGCCAGAGTTGGACCTAAAGCTGAGAAGAGGCAGGCACAGATTAGGGTGATGGTGAGGAGGCCTTATTCAAGTTGAAAGCTGGTCACCAAATATTAAAACTCTGAGCTATTTGAAGCAAATCAAGATTTCGTCCTTAAATTATGAGAAAGATAAAACAAATTTTGACATGCATTTTTAAATTTAGTACATACAGATTTATTTCAATCTCTTTAGAGATAATTAAATTTTCTTAAATAAATAAGAGATAAAATTTCATAGTTGAAGGAAAACAACTTAAAGGAATATGAATATTTTTGGGTACAGATGGGTGATATGATTATAAAAATATAATCTCAAATTTTACTATCGCAAATCTGGTTAATCTTTTTTTTTCTCTCTTAAGTGTCCGTTACATTCATATCCCATACATTACTTAAAAAACATAGCTTTTATTTCAAGCATCATTTGGGAGGTGGCCTTAGCTTAAAGGGCAACAAAATTCAAGCTATGAAACATGCATGTAAAACAATCATGTTTCACAACAAACAATGGATACAAAAACTGAGGTGCTGATCTTCAAATAAATAATTGGGCGTGTTGAGGTTGTTCTACAAAGGTTGCAGCACCAAGCCAAGGAAACCAATTACCATTGGCAGTTGAAAGTGGTCATAAAAGAAAGAAAAGCTTCTAAGCCATGTAGTAGGACACAATAATAAAAAAAAATATTCTAAATAGTATTTGTAGAGCCCCTAACATAGGTAGCAAATAGGAGTGGGAATTTGGCATTTCTTTTATTGTTATTATGATAAATTTCTAGTCATACCAATTTTGATTTAGTGCCTAAGAAATAAAGTAGACTTAGTAATGATAAACAAAAGGTCATTTTTTGAGTTGAATTATGAATTTAAATTTTTTTTCTTCTTTTTAGTTAATTTTTTTCCAATTGGGCATTGGTGAATCCAAATATTATGATTAAATACAGCTACTAGAGTATATTTAGTGATATAAATCAAACTTCTTTGTTTAACTGGTGTCCTGAAAAAGCCCATTTAAAATTTGTATAGTTTTTCAAGAGTAGCGATTATGTTGCTCTGATTGTTGAATGACTTCAAAGAGTTAATGAAAAGTGTTTTTATGGTGAGTTTTATCATTATCACGATAGCGCCACAAAATATTGTGAAACGATTTAAGGCCATATCCCCAAATCCTAGTAACAAGCAAAGTAAAAACTAAAATAATGATAAAGTTGAATAAAAAAGGTTGAAAAGTTTCTTGTTAAAACCTTGTTTCCCTGCTGCCAACTGCGCTAATCATGGTACTATCTTAATTATAGTTCTAAATGCCCCTGTTACAATTTTACAATTTAGACCAGCGTATGCCTGACGTACGGAAAATCTGGCAAAAATGTTGGCATACGTTGGATAAGTTATGGGTACATTATGTATAAGTAATGAGCACGCTGCAGTACGCTGAAGCACGCTGGCACACATAGACATACGTATGTTATCTTATCGTTGACATACATTAAGTGTAAGTTACTCATATGTCGTGGCGTCTACTTGTGCAAAACTTATGCGTAACTTTTTAAGAACTTATCTCCAATGTATATCAACGCATTTGACATGTTCTAGACGACCGCTAGACATGTTTCTAACTTACAGCTACTGTATAATGGTGTTTTGGCAGGATTCTGGTACAAAAGGGGGTTCATAGGAGGAAACCTAGCAGACATGACACTGAATCTTCTGCGACTGCAAACCTTTTTTCTTTCTTTTTTTTGGCGGGCGTATAACAGCAGCTAGGTTAATACATCAATTGAAATCTTTTTGTACAGGCTGAGCGCCTCCGGGCGCATTGCTGCCCCTCTCAGGACACTGGCTTGTGCATAATTTCATGGGCATTACGCTGCCATGCGTTATGCTGTTGTTGGACACACGCTCTTGACTCCTTATGAATGCGCTATGCACACACCAAAAATTTAAAATATACATCGAATATACATCGGAGATTCTGGGATGTCAGGCATATGCTGGCTAAATCGACAAGGTGTGACAGGGCCCTAAAGAAAATCTGACCTGTCACGTCAAAGGTTTACAAAGACAAGAAAAATAAGCCACAGAAGCCTAAAACACACTGCAAAAACGATCTAGAAATTATTCAACAATTATTTACCCTTAATTTGAGCAGATTCATAAGATGATTTACCAATGGAATGGGTATTTTTTACCCTTAAAATAACATATTAGATATTATGGACTCGAAATAAGACAATGCAATGTTTTTTTTTTTTCTTTTTTAAATGCTAATTGTTTTGTTCCATTGGCAAAGTGTCTCACTAACTCCATAATTCAAGAACAAATGCACTTATTTTTAGAAAAAATATGCTTATCTAGATTTAGATTTTTTCCGTATAATGACATAATGAAAATGGCTGAGCCAATATTTATCAGTTCCATGAGTGGCAGCTGCATGATCCATCATGGGCTGACAACTATTATCTGTCGAGTACATCTGTATTTTAAACCTGAGCATTCCCATTTGATGGAAAATTTATTGGTTCTGTGTACCCGTTTTTATGCAGCATATTTAAATTAAACTGTGATCTGTTAATCTGCCTCCTAGTGGACATTTTTTTGCCCCTAATATTAAGATTATTTACAGTTTTTCACATGGGTGTATATGTATTTAAACACAAACACACCTTTTATTTTACATTCAATCATTAAAGATTAATCTAACACCGGCCTCTATTAAAAATGTAAATAGTCACTTAAACACTGGGTGTGTTGGCTCATTGTAGTTGTTCACTCACTGTTCACAGCGATCCATTCATTGAGATCCTCTCCCTCTGGCAGCATGACAGCCTGTCTCAGGTTCCCGCTGCCCAGCGTCGCCTCGGCGTGTTTTAGCAGCTCATACTGGTGCGATCCTTCTGGGATGTTTTTCTTCGGCTTGAAGGTCTTAGATGAGCGACTGCCACTGCAAAAAAATGAACGGAGAACTTAGCAACCGTGTGTAAACATAGGACGGCTGTACAAGAGCCATCTGGAGGTTTGGAGAAATCACTTTGAATCTTCTTCAATGTTACATTTAGCACTCATGTTTTCATGTTTCTGAGGTTTTTATTTTTAAGTTTCTTTTCAAATGTATAAGCTATAACAATAGAGTTAGAGCCTTTGGATGTTTCTAGCATGACAGCTGCAGTTCTTCCCCTGGTTAGTTAGTGGTTAGTTTTCTGGATATGATTTTGATTTCTTCAACCTTGCAGTTAAGAGGTGAGACAATAACAGTTCGGTTAAAACAGACATCTCATTCTGTAGTCACCCTCCTATTTGTTCATTTGACAGTTCTAGGTCTAAACAGAGGTATGTGTCTTGAAGACCTCAAGAAATTAATTCAGAGGTATTTATACTCCCCTTTGCACCTTTATTTCCTTTCCACAGTTGACCATTTGGTCTCCTCCAGCCTTCATTAAACACAATCCTACCCTATTGTATATATATATATCATTTTTAAATAACTGTGGGGATACAGTGTATCGTAAGAAAAAAATATATATATCTTGAATCACAATATTTTTAACTGTATATTATTTTCTAAATCATTTACATTACATGCTTTTAGTAGATGTGGCCTTAATTTCCCCAGTGAACTTTGTGACTTTTATGAAATATGGTGGATTTAGACCCCTAGTTAAATAACCTGGGTTAGAGGCAAAAAAAATCAAAGTTATCTTTTTTCAGATCTGATACAAAGTATCTGCAGCAAAGGGACAAATTCACATTTTAGAACTGGGGAGGGAGAATTATTTGCACTTGCTATATAATCGCATTCAATAAAACGCAATTTTCAAATCGCAGAGGCACTCAACTGTGGTCACATTATATTGTTACTGCAGCCCTTTAGGTGGCGGTTAAACCCTTAAAGTGGGTTTGCCAGCATACAGAAAGGCAGAGTGTTTTGCAGGTGGCATACAGAGCCATGCATGCCAGTAGCAGTAGCACCTTTTCACATAAAGGTTATAATACAGTCTTGCAACAATGGACTCTCGAAAGTAGGCTATTAAGATCATAAATAAAACAGAAACCCTAAAATGAAACATCTACAAGCTGGTGGTTAGTGCAAAGGAAACGAGATAAAATTGCATTATTGGTTAAAAATTCTAACCAACCAACGCAATTTTTTGCCAAAATCTTTAAGCCCTATTTGGAGTTAAAAGTCTGATTTTAGATACAAGGCCATAACTGCAAATATATGAGCTCCTGAAGGGGCTAACAGAGAAGATCTTTTTCAGATCTGATCTGCTCGGATACTTCAGCTTCTAAAAGTGCATGTAAAAATGAATTTGGATTAAAAAAACATTTACAAGATCACAAAACCTATAAATTAAGCAAAAGGGAACATTTATAAACCACAACTACTGCTAAAACCTATGGCTCCAACAGTTAGGCATTTTAAATGTGGGGTATAATTTTCCTTTACTTTTCTGCAATTCTTTTTTTTTTTTTTTTTTTTTACATAAATCAAATCTAGTGAAGTTCATAAAAAGATGGCATCCTTAAAAGCGGGCTCTCTCCAGGCCATTGGGAGGGGGAAAATACATTTCTATTCAAGATTGAGTAACTTCAAGTAGTGATCTTTTGAGTGGGCACCTAGGAAACTGTTATCTTCACCATGTATTATCTTTAATCAATTGTTTCTTTGTTGTTGTTTTTTTTTTTTTTTTTTTGTAATCTAAAAAAAAAGCGGTGGTTTTTAGTGGAACATAAGCGATGTAACCCAGTGTGTGCGCAACAGACAGGAAATGTAACTGTATACTCTGACTGTAAATAACAGGAAGATTAATTAAGTATGAGTGTTTGGTTTGGAGGGCCAAAAAAGATTAGAATATATATTTATATTTTTTTAGAAATAAAAAGCAATGCAGATGTGGAAAAATGCACCTCTAACATAATAAATTTTTCATCTCCGGGTGTTGCCAGTCCTACAGATTAGTAATGTCAAACTAGTCTGGCCATATTTATTCTCTAGCTAACTATATCTGCGTCTCATAACTCCAGTAAGTCCTCTCGCTATACATTAAGAACAGCCATACATAGTTTTAAACGCTAACTTGTCTGATACTAAAGATTAAAAAACAAATTTTATTAGGATTTAAGTTAACCGTTGCTGTTTTGAGATGCAGCTGACTGGTTTTCAGTCTCTGCTAACTTCCCTTGTGAACTTCGTAGAAGCGCAGCTAACCGCAAAAGCTCCGCTCTGAGTCAGGAAGCAAACTGTTACTTTACTTACAACAAGAAGCTCATCCTGACGAAGGCGCTGTTGAAGAGTCTGGATAAGAACTTCGGGTTCGGATTTAAAACGTAGGAATATGCTTTTTTAATGTATTTATCAAGATGAAGAACTATCAACGACTTAGCGTCAAGCGAAGATGAACTGCACCCACACACTGGCTCTTCCTCTGTTGGTTATCTGTCAGCAGACAGACTGTCGCCCCCTTCAGGCCACAGCTGGGTATGACATCTTTCTGTTCATTTCCATTCAACTCGGATAAAAAAAATATATACAATAAAAATACGTTGCGCCAGAGCTGTTCAAGATTTTTATTTATTTAGTATTTGATCAAACTATAATGACAGTATTGAATAAGTCACATTCAATACATTGTGTAAAAAGATATATAGCCTTCCTAATCGTATAAATATACAGTTACTTGACAGCATGAGCATGAACTAAATACTTTGATTATAATTTATATCTTATTTACTACTGCTTTCTGACATTAAATCTTTCCATTGCCTTTTTAGGTATTAACTGTCTAAATATCTGACAATGTAAGTAATACAATATTCTCTAAAGAAGTTCACCTGTCAGTGTATATTAAGAAGACAAAAACAAGATTATAATCTTAAATGGCACAAAACAGGAAAAGTTTAGACTAATTTCATGTCAGACAGTGCAGGTAAAAAGTTTTTTTTTCATGTTGTATGTAGACTTTTAGTTTCAATTCTTTCTTCTTTTTTTTTGAAATGTTTTTATTATATGACGCATACCACATATGAAGTTTTGAAATATTTCTGTGGTTAAATATCAATACTATTCCCATGGTAAACCTGTCAAATGTCAATTGTTGTCTAGTTGTTTCTGGATAGGAAGTAATGTTGCTTTGAAAGGTAAGTAAAATATGCTATTTTTTGTGATACCATCCATCTTTAGATAGAGGCGGAGAGTCAATCTGTCCCTTACTCTTAATGCTATTGTTGCAAACATGACTGAGTCATCTGGAAAGAACAGGGAATCCTCCGAGCAATAACAATAAAAGAAGATTACGGAAGGAGTCTGAAGAAGAGATTAAACATTTCGACAAAGAAGACCTACACAACTTTTTGGTTTTACTAAGTTTAGTTCTAATAGCTTAATAGGAAGTAATTCATATTTACAACTCACATGCCAAAACCATTTTAATCAAATTCTCACTTAAAGCCCAAGTTCTTGTTTTATTCATATTGCCCTCCTATTCACATCTTTGTAATTATGTCCAACTGTTTTTTTGTTTTTTTTACATAAACCTTTTTTTAACCATAGCCTTATCAGCAAATAAGTTGTTTTTATTCAAATATACTTTCTGGATTTTGCTATCACAAAGCTAATAAAATCAGATACGTTATGAGACATGATGCCCATTAAGACATGATTTATAACATTTATATAGGCTTTCCTAGGTTGGTTACCTAAATGAAGCGGTGATGTAACTTGAAGACTTTACTAAACTCATGCATTTCGCCATACTAACCTGTACAATGGTCAGAGAGGAGTCCCAGAATGCATGAAGGTCAAAGTTCATTCCTCTGCTCATCGCTGCTGTTACCAATAAAGCACCACTGGACTGGGTCTACCTCCCTGTCTGTGGCAGGCTCCCCCACTTTAACAAACACAACGTGACATAATCTAGCACATTAGTGATAAAAACACAGGCCACACCTGCACAGGTACACAAGAAGGTCACTAAACTCATGCATTCGATGGAAATTGTTGAAATTCTCTGGATAAGAAGCTAAATCAGTACTATCCTAAAGCGTAAATGGTAATCAGTGCAGTGTAACCGTTAACTTGTCTAGCTTGTTTCCATTTTTTTCATTTTATTTATTTGTTTTCTCTTTCTGTCTTTCTCTCTTCTCTTTCCCTCTGTTATTGAAGGGTTTTTTTGTATTATTACTATTGTTGTATTGGTAAGAGTATTTTTTTTCTTGGAATGTATTTTTTTTAAATATAGGTATGCTTTATACTCGGGTGTGTGATTTTGTATGTTGCACTTTGAAAACTTAATAAACATATATTTAAAAAAAAAAAAGAAGCTAAATCTTGACCTGAGGAGCCTTTTAATAAAAGCAGAGGTAGAAGTGTTCAGTTTTCATGTGTACCGGTACTCTCACACACATCATAAAGGTAAATGAAGTGGTGCCTTTGTTGGATTTGCTCATTTCAATAGTGTAAAATTCTGTATCTTTATTAGGTATGTAAGTCCTATGTTTATATCCACGCTGTTGTTTAGCATTTTAATATTTCACATGTGATGTTAAATGTGTGTTTTTCTGTTAGAAAATAAAACGATGTGGGATTGCTGACAGGTTAGGGATGCTGAAAGGTTAACAAACAAAAACTGTCTACTGACACTGCAAGCTTGCTGAGGAGGAGGGATTGCCTCTCGTGACTCATAGTGATATCATTAGCTGGCATGGAAAAGAAGATCTGCCCTGACTGGCATAACGGGCTAAATCTGAAAGTGTTGGACTGTGGTTAAATATTATATACAAAAGATCAGTTTGCCTTACGAAGTGCCTTGAGATTAATTTTGTTTAAATCTAGTGATATGTCCTGAAACTGAACTAAATTTAGTTAATAGTGCTGTAATAGGCCATTTATCCTTTAAAAATAGTTACGTTGCAGTATCTGAATTGAATTTAGGGCCAGACCTTGGTTTGACGACAATATTTTCCTATTCTTTTGGTTGTAGCATTAGTTTTATTCTTTGGGCCAATTTCACGCTGCACAATAAAAGTGTAATTGAACTTAAGGTCCGGATTGTGGCTGATTCCTCACACCCCAGCCACGAACTATTTCAGTCACTTCCCTCTGTCATGAGGATGCAGTCCATCAGGCCCAAAACCTCACACCACAAGAACAGTTTCTTCACATCCCCTACCAGCCTTATCAACAAGGCACAGAGACCCCCATGACACTGCCTCTCTCCCTCCCTGTTCAGGACCTACATTAGATAATGCACAGTCTACTGTGTATATAGTATATAGCTATGTATGTACTACGTACTACGTCCTGTTTCTCTAACCGTGACTGAGTGGATGTGCTCTCTTCGTCCTCTGGCATGGGAGCTGCCTTGGAGCTCGTCTGCCTGGCTGTGTGTTTCCTGGACGGGGCCGCCTTTTACAGCTGCTTTTTGTATCTCTGCTTCTGTCTCCTTGAACCCCAGTCGGCCTCGGCAGATGGCCGCTCACACTGAGCCTGGTTCTGCTGGAGGTTTCTTCCTGTTAAAAGGGAGTTTTTCCTCTCCACTGTCGCTACAAGCATGCTTAGTGTGGGGGATTGTATTTGAGTCAATGAGTCAATGCAATCAACTGGTTTTCCTTAGATAGAAAACTTTGTATCAATTTGACTGTATGATCTGGTTGAACTGTAAAGTGCCTTGAGATGACATGTGTTGTGAATTTGGCGCTATATAAATAAACTGAATTGAATTGAATATTGTGTATAGTTTAATGTATGTTTTATATTGTATATAGCTCTAGATTCTGTATGTATATCTAATTTGTCTGCATCGTCAACACAAAGGAAAATTCCTTGTAAGTGCAAACTACTTGGCAATATACTTGGTTCTGATTCTGATAGAATGTTTTTCCCATAGAAGTTTTGAGAACTTTAGCTTTGCTATATGGCAATCAGGAGACTGGACATTTATGTTGTGTTATGTTTGCTCGTCTCTTTGATATTGTTGATTCACTTAAACGTTTGACTGAAGTGAATCCTGAGCTGCTTTACAAGTTTAGGGATGATTCATGACCTCCTGGTTGCATGGCAGACTGTGCCACTCCCAGAGAGGTTCACCACAGCTGTATGTTAAGTTGTAGATTATTGCTCTAATTTTGGCTGTTTCCCCATAGTCCTGAAAATAGCCTGTAATCATTTTACAGCCTGACAGACGTCAAAGACATTGTTTTTCTACTTTTTTCCTCTTAGAAGATGTGATGCTCTCTTTCAGTTTTTAAATAAGTTTAATTTGCATTATTTAAGAATCCAGCAGGTTAAGGAACAAAGTCTGGGGTTGGCTTGTGCAGGGAGCTCAGCTTTCTAAATACAGTCAATTTATAATCTAAGGTAAAATTGATTACTTTTTGTTTAAGTTAACTCTCAGAAGACATGAAAAATGAATTTTTAAAAAATGTATTTAATATTTAATTAACCAACAGCGTGAAGGGCAGATGTGGGTACATTCAAAAAGCAGTGGCTGTGGGATTCTGGTCCTCTGAAAAACAGGGCATAGGGTTAAAACGGAACATGACTGAGAAATGATTGCAACAGGCTTACTTATCAGAGTGAGATTCCTCCGCTAAGCAGAGGTGAGTGGGATCTAAGGCTGTGGCTGAGAAAAACGGGTCCTTCCAGTGGAGGTTGTTAGTGAAGTCCACAGCAGCGGCTGAGTGGACAGATTGTGCAAGGAAGAGCGGTTCTAGTCTATTTAGCTTCTCAGAAGAGTCTCTTAGAGTGAAAGCTCTTTGCTTAAAGGCTCGTTAACTCTCAGGGACAGTGTTCTGAAAAAACATGAACAAAATTACTTTGATGCACAGAGGTTGAAAGAGCACTGGAGGGCTTGAGAGTTACCAATCAGAATAACATGGAGAATAGTTGCCGTCCTTCTCCTCTTAAGTGTCCAGGTTGCTGATGATATGCAGATGTAGAGGCACCGTACCTGCAGCTGATGACCCAATGTCTGCAGCAGCTCCAGGAGAAGCCCTCTGTAGGGAGTTTTTTTTTTAACTTTTTTTTTTATTATTATTGTATTTTTTTGTGCCTTAAGTTTGTTGCTCCTGGTCCACACTCCTTACTGGTTAGTGGTGGTAATACATCAAACTCTTGTTCGCTAAAAAAAAATTAATTAAAAAAAATCAAGAAGAAAAAAACCCTCTTTTTGGACAAAGGAAAAATAACCCAGCCAGAACTACTCCTTGAAAATTAGTAGTTATTTTGCTGATCTGAAAATAAATTTGGAGAAAAAGGAAAAAAACGGGGATGAAGGTTTTTATACAGCCTCTCTACAAACTTTCTGTCTAACATGTGTGCTTCTCACTCTTCAGTGGCAGATCTAAAAGGATGAAACAAAAACAGTGCAAATTGTTAATTGTCTGTTATATATTTTGTTAACCAAAGAGCCATTTACAGCTCTGGACACCTCATATCTAGCAGATAATAAGTAATTTCCCTCTGGGATTATTAAAGGATTTCTGATTCTGATGAAAAATGTTAAAATATTGCTATATAACTGAAGCTAACAATTCATCAACTTAATTATTCAATGGTTCATGAAATACATTTTTTTTAAATAAATTGGCCCAGGGGAACTATCAGTTGTGGTTTATATTCCAGTGTATATCATAATTTATTCACCATACATTAATTTTGCATAATTTCTTTAGTATTGGGGAAATAACAGCGACCAGGAAAAATTGTAAAGGGACATTGCCCCCCAGTTGGCCCCTGAGTAGAACCGCCCATTTTGGTCTGGATGCTGTCAGTTTTCCAGTGTTCTTTAACAACCCATCCTAGAATATGCTGACACAGTGAGATCTGATGGACTTTATTCACTTATAAGAAGGTTTTAACCTATATCCTTTTGTGAAAGATAATTACATTTAGGAGTGTACCAATGAAGGGGAATGTAAACATATGTTAGGTTAAAAGTATCTCCTGAAATCAATCAACCATCAGCAGACATCAGTGCCTTTTTTTTTCTTTTTTTTTAGCAAGAAAATGTTTATAAGGGTGGTCAGTGTAGATTGACCGTTACCTTTCCAACAGGAAAATTAACGAGCAAAACATCCATATTTTCTAAATAAAGATAAACTATACATCCCCACACCCTTTAGTAACAAGTAGACGCATATATCCAAACATCTGTGCTTTCTAGACAAAAGCTATAGTGGATAAAAATATTTGAGGTTTGAGTTCTGTGGTGAAGATCTTTTCTATTGTCATTACTTGCCTACTTTTATCAATAATCATTCTGCATAAAACTGATATTTACTACAACTAATATCTACATACATTTATTATTACGTTTTTATTAAAATAGTTACTTATCTATGATTTCACTGAAGACTCCTGGATGACTTGCAGTGATGCATCATTTCTTCTTTACCCCATAAAAAACAAAAACTACTTCTGAAAAGAGCATGAATTCTGTATTTATCATCTATAAAGTTAGATTATTGGTGTGCATAATCAACCACAGTGTTTTTGTTGTCAAGTAATTATTAATATATGAAAAATTAAAATATATTGAATATTCCAGTTGAGAATATTACTTCTGCCACTGTCTGAATGAGAAGGGGGAAATGGTAGGGGTGGCCAATGATTGGCTAAGGGTGGCCATGGCCACCCCTGGCCCCCCATCTAGCTCCGCCCCTGGACCGTCTCTCCCACACTGCTTACAATTTGATCACTTTTGTATTTTATTGTTCTTTGTCACTGCTGAGCTGCTGCTAAAAAAAAAAAGTCCATTTCGGAAAGCTTTATAAACGAAATATTGTTTTACATACACTCTGTGTATGGAAAATGACTATGAAGTTTGTCTAAAGTCTGCTAAGTTTTTGCGCAGATTTACGACACGCCCCAGTTTTATGTAATTTAAATGTGAATTACTGATATGATTAAGCTTTTCAATGGTATTAAAGGTTTTAAATATAAATTCTTTAAGTGGTTAAAAACATAAATCTACCACAAACGTTTTTTGTGTTTCTTACGTGACAGATGTGAGAGGGTGCGGGGGGGGGGGGGGGGTTAGATAAGTTTCTGGAACCAATCAGAGGAGGGAGAAAACGGTGACGTGCGGTGACGCAAGGACCAGGGGGAGGGGGAGAGTTTAAAGCCTCTGTGCTCCAGTTCCTCCTTCCCAGACAGTGCTCCGTCAGGCCGGGTGGAGGAGGTGCCTCTGTGTTTCATAACCAGCCGGTGGTGGTGCGTCTCCCTCCTTCAAAATGGCAACTATCAGGGCTCTCAGGAAGCTGTGCCAGCACGTCCAGCACCAAGTCTGCAGCCTGCACACATCCACCTCCAGGTGAGCCGAGGTGTATCTTCCCGCAGCAACAACCGAGGGGACATTAAACACATCCCATCACTGCATACTAAGCTGCCGTCGGACATAGAAAATAAAAACTAGATTTGTGTCCTGGGCTCTTCTCCGTGGTGTCTTAGTGCGCCATGGATGAGAATCCCGGTTATTTTACTCATCGGTTTGCTACATTTGATTGAACTAAATGTCCTGTTTGTTACATTGTTGCATGAGTGAGCGCCTCTAGCGGTTCGCCGGTAGCATTGCAGCCTGCTGGCTGGCTGATGAAATCTGGCAGAGTGTTTGCAGTCTGGGGGTCTGAAGGAGGCCAGTTTCAGCTGGGGGTCGAGGTGCTGGCTATCCTACAAGAAAGATCAATGCAGATAAAGGAGAAACAAAGTTTAATCCTTATATTTTATAACTCAAATCTAAAATAAAACAGTGGACAAATTAGTCAAATATTTTGTTTCCTCTAATACATTTATTTATTTTGCTGTAGAAATGCATAAAGACATTAAAATGTCTTTAAATACAACTTTAAGGTAATTGATGAAAATAAAGCCATGTATGCATGCTTTGGTCTAGAGCTGTGAAATATTACCCTTTAAAAATATTCTAATGAAATGTTGTGGTAGGCCTGCTATTGTGATAATGATGATGGTGAGATGAAGGAAAAAAAAAAAAAAAAAAAATATATATATATATATATATATATATATATATATATATATATAGTTTTTTTTGACTTAGATTTTATTGTCATTTTGTTCACAAAATGTATAAAAAGAAATTTCATTCAGTACAGCTCTCAACACATTTCCATTTTTAAAGTGCAGCAGGTTTTTCTACTTAAATCTCTATTAGGCAACTGTATGGCTGTAACAGCATAGCAAAACAATGAAAGCCTGACGATTACAGAATATGCTTTTGGAAAAATATACAAACTTCAAATGGGCTTCATTAAGGTACCAGTAACGAAGTCTGATTTAAACCACTAAACACCCCACAATCATCAAATGTATCCATTAACCAATGAAAAATAACATTTCTGACAATTTTCGGGTGTTTTTAAAAATTGTTTTAATCCATCCTTAAGCCAATATATCAAAAGTTTTATTGTGAGCATATATATATATATTTTTTTTATGAAAATGATTTCATGAGACAAAAACCCACCCATATTTGGATCCTTTTTTTGCAAATTTAAAATAAAAAAAAAACTTTCTAATTTGCTATTTTAAATATGAACTTCAAAGGTTGTACTTTTAAAATTACAGTTCTTTGTTTTTGTGTTTTCAGATAAAAAAAAAAAATCATCCTCTTTAAGACAAAGGGAGCACACTATCACTCTATAGAAAGATTAAATATTTGAACAATGTTGTGCACTTTTTATTCCAAATTTACACTTTCTAAATGTGCTTTGTTTTTTATTGTTTTATGAAATATTCAACTTAAACTACTACTGCTACTAATTCTTTGTTTTTTTGTTTTTTTTCTCCCACACTGTTTGTATTTGATCATTGCTGCACTTTAAGTAATGGAAATATCATGAAAGCTATACAAAACGAAATTTCCTTTTGTATAGAAAGTGAAAATGAAAGTAGTCTTAGATACTATTTATAAAATGACCCATGCATGGTTGTAAATACATTGATGCATTTATGCATTCAGTTTTCATTAAACTCAGACACATTTTATAAAAAAATAATTTAGCCCTACAGCTGTGGCGTTTTCTTATTGTGATAGCGTGACAACAGTTCAGCATCGCATGTTAAGACGCGTCACGTTGTCTGCCATCAGTTATGTAACAACGATGGAAAACTTCGCATCCCGTGAGGAAATTTAGTGGAAGCGTGCTGTGTCTAGCCTGACTTTGCATTATCGGCATCTGATGTTACACAGAAGGTGGAAGAAACCAAATCCCATGGGTTCAGCACATGATCTGAATGATCACAAGATGGATAATGTCAAACCAGTGGTGTGCTAGGCACATGTTGCTCCTTAACATCCAGACTTTTCCAAATTAGTAAATGTGGGACCCAAGTGATCTTTTTTATATTAATCACTGAGTAGTGATGGCTTAAGGGTAGAGTTGCATAATATTTACTGGGTCAATTTTATTGGAATATCAGTATGTGCATTATTACAACCATGAATATAATATAATAGAAATGTCCTGAATTGCTGCACACTGGGGAAATTCATATGAACGATCATGAAAGTGAAAGGGAAGTGGAAGCACAAAGCTTTGTAGTTATTGCAAATCTAAAACATACGAAAATTATGTCTATAGTAGATAAAATGGAATACTAAGATAAAGGAAATGTGCAGCGAAGTAGAAAATAAAATAAACTTACTGAGTTTCTCAGGGCGGTGAACAGCTGTTAAAGGGGAGGATCTGTTATAAAGCTGTATGGAAGCAATGTTTGGTTGGGTATTATATTTCAGGAGTCATGCAATGAGATGCTTCTTTCCAATAATATAGTTGCCCAGCTGGAAAAACTTTCACTGTTCCACATGTAAACATCTGATGTAGACCCTACACATTTTAGAATACTAATGGAAAGTGATCATTGAGATGATGGAAAGAAGAACAGAGGAAAGAAGAATATAGGTTAATCCCTTCAAATGTCATCACTGCAATATTTTGTGCATATTTTTTCCTGAAAATGTGCTTCCCAGATAAGGAACTGGATTAGTAAAAATCAAGTAGAAATCCCAAAGCGGTTCCAAAAAATTAACTGATAAAGAAATTTTCATCTTTCATTTATAATTATATCTGAATAAATATTAAAGAAGCTGAGTTAAAATCTACTCTACCATTTGCTGTCCTGCAGTCTCTGCATTTTTCTCTCTTGGTTGTGATACTTTTTCTGGTGTTAATTGGTTTTGGCAGACCAACAGAGGTCGTTACATCACTGATGATGGCTCATTACTCTCTAGTTATTATCTATTATGTGTATTGTTATATAATATAGTTAGGAATTGCAGAACTGGGGCAAAGTAGTAGCGTACCAGTAGTTTTAATGATGTATGTGATATCTGGAATGGAATTAAGTCAGGGGGAGAGTTGTTGCATCTAATTTTGGAAGCTGGATCTGGTGCATCTCCAAGCTGCATGGCTGAGAGGCTCTACAGGGTTCAGGTGTTAAAAGTCTCAGTTAAATAAAGTCTGCGTCCAAAAAACAAGAAGTTGCTACTGATTAGGTTGTTTACAGCTTAGGTGAAGTGATGCACTCTGCTCAGTTTTCATCGTCTTATTCCTATTTATAGGAAAATAAATACTAATAATTTTTTTCCTGTCTTATTTTCTCTGTTAGGGCAGAGGCGGTGGTCATCTCAGGGAGGAAGCTGGCACGTCAGATCCGGGAAGAGACCCGGGCCGATGTGGAGCAGTGGGTCTTAGCCGGAAACAGGAGGCCCCACCTGAGCGTCATTCTAGTCGGAGACAACCCAGCCAGTCACTCCTACGTTCTCAACAAGACTCGGGCTGCAGCCGATGTCGGTAAGCAGGGAAATCCATTGCTCTTCAAAGCCAAATGGTGAATGATTGCAGTCGGCATCAAGCATATTTTGATGCAAAAGCTCTTCGTTGTATGTCAGTATAGTGAATCTTATTAACTCCACCAAGGAGGTTGTTTTAGGAGAATGGGCGTGTTTGTTTTCCCGTGTACACGATAACTTCAAAAGTTATGGACTGATTTCAATAAATTTTTTACCAGAGGTGCGCCTCATGCAAAAGAGCAATTCATTCAGACTTGGTAATGAGCCAGATCATTTGCAAGTTTTAGCTCTTGGTGGAAGTCACAATTTGTGGCAAAATGTGCTGCATGGTGGAGGTCTGCACCCTCTGAGTGCTTTTCTAGTTCATTATCTGCTCATTTTAGCCTGGGTGCCAGTCCGAACTTAGTCCCGCCCACAAGGTTTGAGTTCGGGGAAGTTCGGTCTGGCTCTGCTCCATAGTAGCGCGAGTATTAAAGCCCACTGTCAGGCGATCCAATCAAATTGTCAGGGCGGGCTTTATACGATGATGGACAGATGATCAAGAGTAACGTTATCAACCACGTGACCAATGCGCGCTTGGGTGACAACAATAATGGCTGCCGCTGGAGAGTTTGGGTGAGTAGATTCTGCTATTAGGTCTGTTCTAGAAGATATCGACAGCAAATTAATTTTAAAAGAGGAACAGAGAAACGCGATCAAGGCTCATCTTCTTATTCTAGGCTTGCAACTGCACGCTTTGATTTTTGTTGACTACAACTATGTGTGGCTTAAGATACGTCACGCACTCCGTTGCTCTTATTGGTTGTAGGTCTATCCAATTGAGTGCAGAGGCATTTTTTTTTCCTGGTTCGTTCAAAACACGCCCCATAATCACAGCTCTATGGAGCAGTATCAGACTCATATTCTGACTAGAATTGAGTCGGACTACGTCAGGCTATGCTCATTTGGTAAGTGTTTAAGAACTGCCATTTCCCTGGGGAATGATTACAATGTAACACAGATTTCCATTTCTTTAAACCACCCCTCAATAAGAGAGTAAAGATCATGCCAGTTATTAAGACTGGACTCCATCTTCAACAGGCTGACGGTAATTATTTATATCCACAGAGAGTTGTAAATTAAATGCTGTGATATGAGTCTGCGTCGCACTAAGAGGATTAACTGTATTATAAATAAATTCAGCTCAGAGTATAGCATGGACCTGTAAGGCCTGTAGAGACTTTTCTTGCGTCGGACATGGTGGAACCAGTGGGGAATGTTAAACATGAATCCTTCAATACTCTCCTTTACCTAACTTGTTGGTCTTTGTTCTCTCATTTTACTCCCACAGGAATTTCAAGTGAGACAATTCTCAAACACTCAGAGATCAGCGAGGAGGAGTTACTGGACTTAATCTATAAACTCAACACAGACCCTCAAGTAGACGGCCTGCTAGTCCAGCTACCTCTGCCTGGTATGCCATATAAGGGGCATGATGGGAGGAGTCTCATGAGTCTGATAAGTTTTCCTATTGGCAAAAATGATAAGATATATCTAACACGTCCCTGTTTTAACTCAGAGCACATTGACGAGCGCGCGGTCTGCAACGCGGTGGCTCCAAACAAAGATGTAGACGGCTTCCATGTTGTAAACGTTGGCCGCATGTGCCTGGATCAGTCCACCATGCTTCCCGCAACGCCCTGGGGAGTCTGGGAAATTATCAAACGCACAGGTAGAACTGGCCTCTTATGCCGAACACTGTGTAAGAATACTACTTTAGTCAATTTAAAACAATATTTAACTTTTACAACTTGTGTCTTTCAGGTATTCCTACCTTTGGGAAGAATGTTGTTGTTGCTGGACGCTCCAAGAACGTCGGTATGCCCATTGCCATGTTACTGCACACAGACGGCCGTCATGAGAGGCCTGGGGGTGAGTTGTAATATATATATATATATATATATATTTTTATTCTTCTGCTTTGTGTACTAAAAGTCTCAATGAGATACAGTGAGGTTTTAAAATGAAGCATTTCTTTACAAATCAGAGTTATGCATACCTTGTAGGATGAGTTTCATATCCTCTTGTTTTCTGGTCTGCAATAGGTGATGCAACAGTCACTATTTCACACCGTTACACTCCAAAGGAACAGCTTTGCCAGCACACCAGATTAGCAGACATTGTTGTGGCTGCTGCAGGTTTGTCACTGATTGCTTTTCATCTGTAATCTTCCCGTTATCTTGATTTTGAATGTCTTATCTTAACTAACTGTTCTCCACATGGCTGTTAGGGATTCCCAACCTGATCACAGCTGACATGATCAAAGAGGGAGCTGCTGTGATCGATGTCGGAATAAACAGAGTCCATGACCCTGTCACTGGGAAGAGCAGACTGGTTGGAGATGTGGATTTTGAAGGTAACTGAGAAAACTTTTTTTTTGGCACTGATTCAATGTTGCCTTCATCTTGTTAACTTCCTATTTCTACCCTCTGTCAGGTGTAAAAAAGAAGGCTGGATTCATCACCCCGGTTCCCGGAGGAGTCGGGCCGATGACTGTTGCCATGCTCATGAAGAACACTGTCAAAGCTGCCAGAAGTGTCCTGCAGCTCCATCAGGAGAGGGTCTGTGTGGCTGTTGCATCCTAAAAGGGCCTCACAGTAAAACCGAGCAACAGCAACATTCCTTCCAGCAACACCCGCTTGTTTTCTTACTTGGAGCAGCGCAGTGAGCTCCACTTTGCACACAGAGTGGAAAGATGATCACTTGGAGGCTCTTCCTCCTGAGCATCAAGTTCGGCCGTTTTTAGCCTGTTACACTAACTCATGCAGAGGCATGTGCTTTGTAACAGTATTTATCATTTGCAATGTACGTCTTTGGTGGTTTTAAAGAGAGATTGTTTCTATTTATTGCTACAGAGACAATATTTTACACATAAATGCAGACTTGTGGCAGTCTATGACTCTTGGCAGGAGTGTGTTAAGGGCTATAAGGAGCAAGATTGTTTTTTGAAATACAAGCTTTAAAGATCCACTAATGCCTTGCAAAAAAACTATGAAATAAATATTGCAATTTTCTTGCATTGTTGCTTCTTGCATTGTTGCTTCTTGCATTGTTGCTTCTTGTGCATAAACATTTCTATATTGGAGTACCTATATTAGACTGTAAAAAGGACTTGAAATGCTGGACATAGCATATTTAAATGGGTAGATGGGCAAACCAACCTTTACAGGGCCTAGCAAAAGCATTCATTTCAAAGAATCAGAAAATCATTAGGATTTTCATGATACGCAAACGATAAATGTTCAACATTAAAGTGGCAGAAATGATGCACAATTTTAAAATATGAGGTGTGGCGTACTGAGCCCCATAGTTTATCTCTGATTCCCTGCATGACCTCAAGTACTGCTAGTTCCCTTCAGAAGAAGTAAACGGACTCCAAATGTGTCTCATTAGATCTCTGTATCTATAAAACTGATCTGTAAAGGCATCCGGGATTTGTTCAGAACATGCATAAATAATGGCATCATGAAGACCAAGGAACACAAGTTTGAGAAGTTCAAAGTGGTGTTTGAAGTATTGCCCTTAGAAAACTTCAACGAACCATCTTGAATGCATCACCTGATAGTGGAGAGAAAATGGCTAAGTATCGGGTGAATCAAGGAGCAAACAAGTGGCTCAAGGTAACTGTGAAGGGGATGAGAAGATTCACGTTCCTTAAGGAGACGCCTCCACAACTCTGGCCTTTTATGTCAGTGTGGCAGGAAGAAATCCTAAAGAAGCTCCATTTGAAATTTGTCACAAGCAATGTAGGAGACAGAGAAAAGGTCAATGGTCGAAAAGGACTAAACCTTCATGGTGATGAATAGAGACGTCCTTCATTAACCTATACAACTGTTTTCTGTGCCATATTTTTATGACTAAATGTATTTGCTTCATTAGTTATATTACTACAATGAAAGGTAATTTGTATAAATCGAGTAAGTTAAATTTAACATTATGTGGAAAAGCAAACACAGTGAAAATGGACATAGACCCTCTAAACTGTTGTACTGTAAACTTACCTATGTGTGTACCAGGGGCAATACTAAGAAGTTACAATACCATTATCCAACACTTTGCTTGCAATGCTGGTAAACCCCATATTAGCATTAATCAGCTCTGCCAACCAGGAAAAAAAAGGGGCTTAGCCCTGCCTGATACAGAATATTACAGTATTTCTTTTGAAACGTCCAAACTGGCATTGGGCAGGGGAAATCAACCTGAATTGGGTTTTAATAGAATGACAGCTTCCCTCACCATTCAGACCAATAGATATTTTATAACAGTCAAATAAAGGGAATAAAACAAAAAAATCATGTCTTGAAACTTTCTAAAATCGTATGGCTGGAGGTACATAAATAATACAAGCTTGTTACATATGTGCAAAAATACGACCCCTTGTGGCATAACCCACAAATTAAAATCAATAAACAGACTTTACTGGGCACAGTGGCTAAGAAAATATATTAGAACTGTAGATGATCTACTGGAGGGAGACATTTTATGTCATATGGAAAAAAATGAGTGTTCCTCATCTGTCCCATCTAGTAGAAAAATTTCAGATAGATTTTGAGTCAGTGGGTCACCTGACCTGGAACCCATTGAAGAAAAATACATTTTAATTTAAATAAAAATCCTAGAAAATATAAAATTACTTAAAATGAAACAAAGATGGGTGCGTCCTCTTTCCCTTGTAGAACAACTTCAGACAGATTTTGAGTCAATGGGTCACATTACCTGGAACCTACTGAAGAAAAACAATACATTTGAATGGAGAAAATGTTTAAAAATATGAAAATGACTTATAATTAAATTAAAATGTGTGTGCCTCGTTTATGTAATCTAATAGCACGATTAGATTACATACAACTGCGGAGCTTGAATATCCAATATTCAACTGCAAACTTCAAGCCCTCCAGCCTTCAGCCAGCGTCCCCGCGGCGGAACTAGGAACCTTTCTTTTGTGGAGGCGCGGAATTTAGAGACGAACAAACTTCCGGCCAGCGCTTCCTGCAGCGAAGCCGCTATTACTGTAAACAACTTGTGTTTTCGCGATGAATCGCAGCAGATCGTTAGATAAAGTGACCAGGGAGAAAAAAACAGAGAAAAAGAAACGCAGACGGTCTTCTTCCTCCTCCTCTTCCTCCTCCTCTTCCTCCTCCTCCAGCAGGAGCAGGTCGTCTAAGAAAGCTTCTCATAAGAAGAAAAAGAAGACAGGTTGGAGCTGGCTTGTTCATTGAAAATTTTTATATATATATATATATATATATATATATATATATATATATATATATATATATATATATATATATATATATAAAATCGAGTCTCAAGCTTCCTAAGTATATGTTTCTCCTCAGATGGCGAAGAGCAACGAAAGAGGCGGAGGACGCGCTCCTCATCTTCATCATCCAGCACATCTTCATCTTCCTCCTCCTCGAGTGATGAGAAGAGAAAAAAGAAGAAGAGCAAAGCAAGAAAGAAAAAATTGAAGAAGCAGAAGGCAAAGTTAAAGAAACAGAAGAAAAAGGAGAAAAAGAAGCTAAAGAAGGAGAAGAAACAGGAGGCAGAGGCATTGCAGAGTCCTGCAGTCAAACCTTCATCATACCTGGAGCTGATGCAGAATAGAGAGGAGGAGGAGGAAGAGGTGGAGCTCGGACCAGGTGAGACATTCAAGAGACATCGATGAAATATCTGTGATATGTTCTATGAAATACTAAAAGAAGTCAAAAAAAAAAAAAATTTAAACGACAGGAGCAGACTGAGCAATACTGGATGGAAAACCTTTGAAAAGCATGAAGGGCAGTCTAAAAACTGATAGAGAACATTTACTAATCTCTGCATTCCTGTAGTGATAGTCTTTAGACAGATGAGTCTAAAACTGAATTCTAAATCCCTTTATTGTCCCACAATGGGGAAATTCACCCTCTGCATTTAACCCATCCCCTTAGGGAGCAGTGGGCTGCAATTGTGCGGCACCCAGGAGCAATGAGGGGTCTTGCTCAGGGAACCCAGAGCGGAGGCTGTGGGGATCGAACCGCATACTTGCAACCTTCTCAGAGCACAACCACCCTGCTCTATACAATAGGCCAGCACTGTTGTTATTTTTATTGGATACCAGAACAGCATGATTGGCGTTAATATGATTCTTCATTCCAACCAGCATTAGAAGCATCAGAGTGGAATAGTTATGGTTTTAAGGTGCATTGATTCAGCATTATGTTTGCATATTTACAGTTTGCAATATAAGGGATGAAAAAAAGAATACATTAATTGATAAAGAAATAAAAAAAATGAATTAAAACACAAATTCATAAATACATTGTGACATTTATTCTTAATTATGTTAGTTTTGGTCCTCCATTTCAGCTGGACCAGAGGTCTCATTAAAAAGCTTGCATACTCACAAAATGCAGCTTAAGACTTGTCTAAGTCAACTTCCACCCAAAGCTTTTGATTTATATATATATATATATATATATATAAACAAATTGTTGTCTTCTCATATGAAACTTTAATCGTACATTGACTTTATCAGTACCAAAAGTGTGATATATCTAATTGAACTGCGGAGTCTACCTGACACGTGAATGAAACTAGGTTTCTAAGCAGCTTAAATGCAAAATAAAAAAATCTGCACACATTTACATTTTTCTTTGTTGATCAACGTCATTGTATTCATGTAGCAAGGTGTGAAGAATTACCATCCATTGCTATAAACATTTAAATACTGACCCACCTGTGCATAGTGGATGATTTAACTATGCTGGAGACTTTGGAAATTTGACAATTTGGAGGGAACACATTTTTTAGGGGTTACCAATGTTCCCCAACCCAGGACGATAACCTGATCATTATAAATAAAAATAAATATTAATGAAACCTTCTGAGATTTATGACTACCAAGCATCTTTATCTGACTTTCCACCTCTCACATAAACACTTCAGTTTTTTTGATCAGATGGTTAATTTAAATACACAACATCCATGTGGTGCTTTCCGTCAACCATTTATGGTTGAATGTGGGCAGAAGATGAAATGTTAGCAGAACATAAAATGCTTGTTTTCCGGCCTGCATAGATCAGGATTAGTATTTATTTATTTTGGCTTGCTCCATTTTTGGGTGTTTGCTGTGTATACACTATTGGTATGGATCCTACAGTGTTTTATGAATGAGACCTCTGACTGGTCCACCATGAATCAGAGCGGGATTGAGATACATGCTAAAATGGAAAGTTGGGGCCAAATGAAGACGCATAAAACTGCTTTACATGCTGGAAACCTAGCAAATATCTTAAGCCTAAAGAGAGGAGTGGGTCAACTTTGCCCACTCTCATATTACTAACTATACATGAAGCATCTCACTGATGTCATTATGCAGACAGAGAGGGTGGGACTTGTTGGGGGGTTGTGTGCTCTGACCTTTTTCACACATAATACCCATTTTTGTTTATGTTTTGCTAAATAAAATGTTTTGTTCTCCAGTCATGACTGATGAGCAGAAGGCCCGGCTCGCCACAAAGAGACCTCTAACTAAGGAGGAGTACGAGGCCAGGCAAAGTGTGATCCGCAGGGTGGTGGATCCTGAAACTGGAAGAACCAGGTCTGACACAGAGAGATGTTTAACTGCAGCTTAACAACCATGAAATGAAACTCTCCAGTCTTTTGATGTTTGACCTTCTTCCTTCCAGGTTGATGAGAGGAGAAGGAGAGATCATCGAGGAGATAGTGACCAGAGAAAGACACAAAGAGATCAACAAGGTGAGCAGAACATCATTGAGCTGATGTGGAGAGGGTATTGGTGCTGTCAGGTGGATGATAAACATTTCTGTTTTATCCATTAGCAAGCTACAATGGGAGACGGGAATGCCTTCCAGAGGAAACTGGGAATGAACAGATAGAAGATATATAAGCTGCTTCTGTGAATTTTTAAATCATTTGGATTTATTTTAATATGTTGTGAAGATGTTTACATTTGTTTGGACTGTTGACATATGTTTCTTTATCTCACATCACCTTGAAGACAACTGGTATTATAAAACACAATAAATCTGATTTAAATATTCTATTTATGTCTCTTACTTTACACCCATACGGCATCAATTTGTCCTTTTTTAAATGTATACTTATCTTTCTATTCTGTGTGTTTGAGGTTTTGAGATTTTTTGTGTTTAGGGTTTCTAAGTTTTCCACTTTGGATTTATTTTTTATTTTCAACCCTCAGGCCCTGTAATTATCCTAATGTCTTTGAAGGCAACTAAACTCTGACATATGAATAAATCAGGTAGATATGGGTCCTAACCAGTCTGATTATTGTTCTCATATTATAGGTTTGAAACAGAATTAACAACAGAAACTAAGAGGATCTTTTTTAAAGATGTCCATACTTGAGTTCCTGTTTTTTTGGTTAACAGATTATTTGATTCCCTCAAAATAGCTTCCAACTTAAAGGTTTTTCAGCACCATTACTGGTCAGAATGCACCAGAGGGAATTTATTTAAAGTATGATATTTAAAGCCAGAAACTGAACAAATATCTTGTCAAAACAGTATTAAGTATGAAACATGGAGGTGGCAGCATCATGCTTGTGCTCTGCATACACTTGAGTGACAAGAAAGTACCTCAAAATTCTTCCATTCTAAACAAGATGTGAATCCTGGAACAATGATTCCAACAAATTGTAATTTTTTGTTTTTATTTTGAGAATAGAGGAGCCCAATGCTGGTTATTTTTTGTCTGTTATCCTGAACATGACAAGTGAAAGGATTAAAAACAGCAGAACTCCCCAGGAACTACAATTGCTCAAAAATACTTCAAAAAACTGATAATCAGAAGCTAAGTGGTTTTTCTAGATGTTCCCGCAGAACTGAAGAGGATTTGATCTGAGGCCACAGCTAAAGCATGTTTACTGTAAAAGATCGAGTTCAAACTAGAGGCAGTAACAAAGTTTAAGCTGCAGTAAACCTGCTTTATTCGACACCTGTTATAAATTATTTGTGGAATAAATTACACCGATGTGTGATAATTGAAATAAACAAAAGGGCCAACATTTGTTAGTTCTTTATAGTTTCTTTATACACTCTTCATAAAATCACAAGGGAATGAATAGAATGAAATATAATCCTACAAGATCTGCAACCTGTACAATTCTTACATTTCATAAGATTATCTACAGATAAATATATAAACCAGCCCCCCTCAGTGAGGTGGTTAAAGTATTATGCAAGTCGTCATGACTCACTGTGGCAACTCCTGAATATGGGAGCAGCTGAAAGGATACATTTATAAATAGTTGTTATAAGAGGACTAGGTCTGGACTAAACCAAAAAGATTTCCAGACAGATTGCTTAAAAACTGGATAAATATGTAACATCAGGTATTTATTTAAAGTGATGCCAGTGTGTATCCCTTCTGCTGCTGAACATAGTGGCACTAAAATACAGGCTTTCTGCGCAACTGGACTCAATCGATGTGGGATATTTTCTTTTTTAAAGATCAACTATCCTCTGCATCAGCTGACATGTTAAAAACATCAAAATATGTGAGCGAACTGAACAAACTTTTTGTTTTGTTGTATAATTTCAGTTTTAATGAACCTGGGTTCACTGCACCGTGCAGATAACTGACTTCAAATAGATGCCTGTGAAAAAAAAAAAAAAATTACAACAAAAACCAAGTGTTTCCATAGAAAGAACCCAATCGTAACCATCGACACATTTATTAGGCCAGAGCCTCTTTATTGAGAGAAATCTCCACACTGTAAAACCTGCCCCTGTGCATTCAGGGCACAGCGCTAACTTGGTGAGCTAAACCCTCTGCAGTTTGCAACTGTTAAATATGAGGGTGGGGGCTGATTGTCAGTGCACTGTGACGTCTGTTTGATCCAGCTGTGCTTCTGAGCAGCATTGCACACTTTCCCTTCCATCTGAATTAATATGGATCCACTGCAGTCAGCGCTGAACGCGCCTGTTACACCAAGCTCCACACTCATTGTCTTTCCTGGTAAAGAGATGTAAAATGCTTTAATATGAATTTATCTTGTACAGCAGCAGCAGCATATTATCACACAAATCCAACCTTTCATGTATATTTAATCGGTAAAGGAAAAAATAAAATAAAACCTTATATGGAGAAATGTGCAAATTCAACACGATTTGGTGTCACCAGGACCGAAATAATAACCTCTTAACTGGTCAGTGCATACTGAGTGAAATCTTTCAAATCCCTCCTATGGTGGGAAACCATTCCTGTGGTGCCTTAAGATATTTTCAACTATTATGCAAAAAGACGCAGATTGAACAGTTTTTTTGTTTTGTTCTTAAGAAGCGGCCCATTGATCCTAGACATTAATGCTAAGGGCCTTTGGAAGAAGAAACAGACCCACCGTACCAAAGTTCCTCCACCTTGCCCACCTTACACCTTGATATTAGATCAAACCAAAAGTGTCGAAAAGAAAAATAACTTAAGGAGGTGAATAATGAGTGCTAATAAGGAGTTCTTAGATAAAATGGGTGATTTTGTACCAATCAAATATTGAATTCTTGCCCAACATTAAATAAATATACTGAAATGACAGGTTGGAGTTTTAAAACTTACAGTGTGAGGTTATGCTTCTGCAATAGAGGGTGAAGATATACTTTTTTTTTTGTTAAAAGCATCTTTACCAAAGGAGTCAATAACCATGGAGATCAAACACAAGGGATGAGCAATCATATGTAAAATAAAAAAAGGCATGAAAATGTACCAAACTTTATAAACAAACAGCAAGGATTGTAACGCAAGTCTCGGCTCTGCGTTCATCGTTTCCATAACGTATTGTACAGAATTTACATCTGGTGCCTCATCTTCCAGTAAAGGTGCAGCAGAGAGGGAAACCGTAACGTAGGGAAGAGTAATCAAGAACATTCAACGCCTAATTTACAGCTCAGTAATAATCAGAGCGGGGGAAAAACTCCAAAATTTCCAAAAAATGTCCAATATTTAACATACCTTACAGTATATGACACAAGATAACAGCTTTGATACAACTCCAGTGATCTGCAAGTTGAAATGATTAATACAATACTGTGCAAGGCAAGGATTCCTGCACCTTTGGCTGCTGAAACTCAAGTTTAAAGAGAAAATAGATAACATGGCAAAAAAATAATAATCTCAAAACAACTTTTTGTTCACAAAAAAAAAGATAATTTATAACACAGCCATATAATTAAATAACAATGATTATCAATTGTTTCACCCTCATAGTAAAGAAGACACTTTAAACTGGCCTTCAGTGGACCAGATACCAGATCTGCACTGTGATGTAACAATTATGTACAGGCCTCATTCAGGCCTTTAATGATATACTTACAGGATTTATTCCAATGTTAAACACACAGGAGACCCTTATGTGATCCTCTGTGCCTCGATGCAGCGTACGCTTCAACGCTGCTCACTTTGGCACCTTGGCTGTACAGTAGTTTATTCTAAAGTTGGATCAGGTGCAGTAAAAACCCAGCTGGAACCATAACTAAAGGCTCAGTCCGGAGTTTTCTCCTTGTATTGGAGGAAAACTGCCACTTTAAGTCTTGGTTGAATAATTTCTGTTTGGCTTAGATTAATTTTCCTATAAATTGCTGATAGATGATAAACACTGTTTCTTTTTCCTATAAATGGACTCAGTTCAATGTAAATCAAGTGTCAGCTGTTTTTAAACATTTACAACTGAATAGAAGGGTTTATACCAAGATGTCCAACACAGAAAGTTGGTGCCTGTTGCTGGCTTTGGCCGTATCTGTCATCTGCGCCGCTGTAATCAGTGAAGCTGCTTAACTGTGGGACCCTGTTCTCTTTAACAGCCTGTTGGAGGAATTCTGACCTGATATTAGCTGAACAGAAGAAACCTTTTAGGTTCCTAAAGCATTATTTATTCCTGTTTGTGTAACATGTTTCAGACGGAAAAAAAAACAAAAAACAAAAAAAAACACTTCCACAGCTTGCAGTGAAGTCCTTTAGTAGCCGATAAGTGGTCTGTAGCACCAATCCCCCTGTGGTGTTCCAGCCCACTTGGTTCAAACTAGCAGCTTTTTCACTCTTTGCCTTCTTCCGCCATTGAATTCTCATTTGGGGTTGAAAGGGAACGGCTCCAGCTTGGTGCTGCCGCTGCGCCCCCAGCAGCTCGCTGTAATGCTCATGCTGCGCTGCGTTGCTCCCGCGCCCTGGCTATGGGTCCGCTCCAGCCGCTCGCGCTCAAGCCGCTCGCTGTCCGACTGGCTCTGTGTGCGCTCGGGCCTGTTGTGGCCCGTGGGGGAGCTGGGGGCTGGCTGGGAGGAGATGGTGCGCAGCAGGTGGTTTCTTTTCCTAAGGAAGTCGCTGTTTGCGCCCAGGCCGAAGCTTCCCTTGCGCAGAACCATCCGTGCGCTGCTGGTCTTGGCGGGCCGAGCGCGTTGGTTGTATTCCAGCTGGGACAAATGTGCCGCATACCCTTCTGTGATAAACTGCAGAGAGGATCAGGCATTACATAAAACGCATTAATTGGCTGCAGCAGGTGGAGTATTAGATCAGAATCCGACTAAGTGCTACCTGGCACAGGTTCTGCATCTTTTTGGAGGGTCTGCCGACGATGTATATCTGAGATGGAGAAAGGCCGATGGAGGTGTAGACACAGATGTCTTTGGTTGATCCATATCCAGCAAAGATCTTCATGTTAGACTGAAATCAACCCGCAAACAGAAGAGAACAGATTATCTTGGTAAATTACAGAAAATATCTGTCTCAGTTTTTTTTTCCTCATGTAAAACGATCACAGTCTTGTATCCACACCCATTATACAACACACAAACTCTGAAGCCATTCCCTGTTTTTTTCTTATTATGAAGAAAAGGGGAAATTAATTAAAAATTCACAGATAAACCCCTGAATAGTGGCATCAAATGAAGGCAGTCCTTTCCCTCTGACACGAAAACATGAGAAAAGGTTCAAAGTCCAAAATTATGACATAAAATGAACTTAAAAAGGAGGGACTTTCCAGATTCTAATTGATACCCAAATAAATATGTAACACCGTCTTACCTCTGTCAGGGTTTTGAGGAAGTTGGCCTTGTGTCTACGAGGGTCATGGACCAATCCGTCACAGAAAGAGACGATGCCGTGTGGGAAGTTGTGCTGAGACAACCAGGCCACCACCCGCTGCTTCTGCATGTCTGGACGTCCCGTTACATAGATGATCAAATAACCTAGATCCTGCCAGTGCCTGCAAAAGATATAAATGACTTTTATTCTTTAATCTAGAGGAAACCTAAAATGAGGCTAGATAGGATGACCCGGCTACCTGACCACGTCCACAGCCCCTGCCCTCACTTTGGGGTCGCTCCCCATGATTGACACGCTGGCAGCGAACGACCCGTCGATGCTGAACACTACAAACTCAGTGCCTCGAGGTACGACGGTCAGGTAGCTGTCTGCAAAGGTGTGGTCGCCCCTGGGAAAGGAAAAAAAAAAACCCAAACTAAGAAAATGAAAACCAATATGGTACACACCTCTGGGAAGATGCACCTGACTGGCAGCTCATTAATCACGACACAGAGTCCGTTGGAAAAGGTTACCTGACAACCATTTTTACAGGGTAGACTCCGATGCCTAGGCGCTTGTTCTCAGGGATGGTAAAAGAAACACGGCCGCTGCTCTGAGTCACTTGTGTGTCGAAGTACACCCATTCTCCTGATGGAGGCTGGGTCATGATGTGAAGGTCGACCTGTGCATGATAAAAAAAAAAAAAGCTATTGAAATGAAACGGGTTTCTGACAGCAGGTTGAGTTCTGCCTGGTATGCAGGATTACCTTCTCCCCGGCTAGAGTCACCATGTCCAGAGGGCCGTACAAGAAGCGGCCTGTGATGACCTGCTGGCTGTCTTCGGTGAACACAGAGTCGTTCACACGATGGTTGGCAGTCACGTTCTGTCATATGAGTAAAAATAAATATAATTAGGAAGATAAAGTCTCCTTATGCACACACACTTAAACCCTATTTTCCCATGTGTCAACCATGTGGGCAAGGAAACACAAAAGAAATAAAAAGAAAACATGGTATGTTTTTTATTTTTTCCATGAAAAATTCTAAGAATTATGCTTTGCCAGCACCAATCACAGCTTTAAGTCTTCTGGATCATTCTAACATGAACATTCCTAAATATAAACCATTCTAATGTACCCCTGGCTCTGCAGCACCTAGCAGGTTTTCTTCAAATGTTGTCCTTTATCTATATTCCCATCATCTCAGCCCCTGCTGAGGAAAATAATCTCCACAGCATGATGCTTCTACTACCATGCTTCACTCTGGGCATAATGCCTTGAGTCTGCTGTTCAATCTTAGTTTTCCTTCACGGTGTTTAACGCTTAGAACCAAAAAGTTTAATTGCTCTTCTCAGCTTTCCAGATCCCTCATCCTAAATGTTTGCTGTTTGAATTTTTCTGCTGTGAGACAACTTGAAAATGTTTTCTTGATCTCAGACCCACCCTGATCTTGACGTGAGTCCTCTTGCGGAGCCACTTTTCCCGGGGTTTAGAAGGAGTAAATTCAGACACTTCTTTCCCGTCCAGCTCCAGGATGCTTGAATTTTCATGCCTCATAACCTAAAAGCGGAGATTTATTAGTTCATCCTCTGAATCTCTAAAATGGCAGGTTCAGTTTAACGACAGAATAAATAAATAAAAAAAAATTTAAGTCCACTGACCTGTCTCAGGAGGAAAGACACAACATCTGTGGATTCCCAGTAGGAAGCATGGAAGAGGTGTGGTAAAGCCACTGTTGGAAAGGCGGTCAGAGCATCGGGGCAGTACAGAGCAAAGTCCAGACGCTTTGTGCCCCACCAACGTGCTGCAACTGCAAAGGGGGAGGAGTTGAATATGGCAGAGGTACAGGAGAGGAAACTTAAGGAGAATGTGATCACAGCAGTGCAAAACCCTTGAAACCCAATTAATCAAAAAAGTAGAAGCAATCTTTTCAAAAAGAAAAAAAAAAACAACGGCTTCACCTCTTCAGCTGCAGAAGAGAAAGAAAGGTGTTTATAATTATTGTAGTCAAAGAAATCATGCGCTGCATCAAACGTAGAGAGGTGGTTAGAAATAATGACCAAGTGTTTATCATGTTAGCAAGGTTTTAATAAAGAGGAAAGTGCTAAATTTAAGTCTGAACATTGATCCCAGTAAGTTTCAGTGATTGCTTTGAGTCCTTGAGAAGACCATTTGGAAAGAATCCCGGAGGTGAGGAAGGGGGGGAAAGACTTTCTGCAGGAGCAGCATGGAGCTTTTGGACAGTGCAGAACACCCTTGCTGTGATTTTCCCCAACTTCAGAAAAAAATACCTTGATCAACTTCAGCTTGGGAGTCCAGTGACACAAGATCACATATAGCACAGTCCAGGCCGGGCGACAGCCTGTCCCTGTAATCTGAGGTGAAACTTAGACATTCGCTTGAGTCTGTCTCAACATCCTGGTCCGGACCCGGGTCTTCGTCAGGAGGTCCTGCAGCTGGATCAGCCTCAGCTTTTTTATGGGACTTTGGTGGATTTTTCGGCTTGAATTTGTTTATGGGTGTTAGGGCAAGTTGGGACAACAGACTGAGCCTACTGGGTTGGTTAATCTGCTCTGATTTGGCTACATAAGGGGAAAAAAAACAACAGGAAAACGTGTGATAAAATGGATGCATATATAACAGAATAACAGTTTAAAGAGTAAAAGAAGAGTTATATTTATTAGAAATGTGTTTTTAACTTCTCAGCAGAGAGACTGGTTAGTAAAAGGTAAAAGTATCATAGCAAAAAGGGTGTTAAGTCAACATTTATATTTTTTCCAAATAAGGATCTAGACCGTCATACATTCTGATGTGAAATAAAGAAATATATAAAAAAAACAGGAACAAAAGTAAAGAAAATAGAAGGTAAGGGGAGGACAGGCTTTAGTAAACAATTAAACAAAGAGAAACATTGCTGATCATCTCAGCAAACAGTGCAGTAGGAGTAGACTTGTGGAAATGGCTTGGGAGGGAGACTGGTGTCCACATGCACTGAAACATCAGATAAATGCAGCACTAGGTCATTGCATTTACATTTAGACAGTGGATTAAAGAAAGACAGACAGTGAAAAGTGGCGCTAAGTTTTCTCCTCTGCAGGACTCTGATCTTACTGGCACTTCGCTTGTTGCAGGAAATTAACGGATCAGGATGAGTTGCTCATAAGACAAGTCTGACAAAGCAGACGTACAGTAGGTGGAGTATTTGTGTTGCAGTGCCTTGCAAAGAGTATCGATGTCCATTAATCTTTTCCACATTGTATCCTGCTCCAACCATGTTTATAGGGGGATTTTAGTGATGGACCCACGAAGTTGTGCACAATTGTTAGGATGGATAAAGAGCATTAGATTTTAGCTCTGGGCTATGACTGGACCTTTCTAAGACATCTATATATCTATATATATGTGTGTGTGTGTTTTCATCTATATCCCTCACACTATTAGTTTTCCAAAACAGACAGGCCTTTGCACATAGGACAAAAAGCTTAATTTTTCTTCTGATCTGACCAGAGCACCATGTCCTCCAGGTTTAAATGTTTGCTGGGTCAGCTGTGTGGCATTCAGAAAACTTCAAACAGGAACTTTTGCTTCATATAGGTGTCAACATAAATCATGACTAAACCAAACTGTTTTTTTTCTTTATCACACATACAACCCTTTAAGGGCATCAGCACCTATGCAGCTAAAAATATAGAGAAAGAGGGGCATTGAGGTGAGCGATGTGTTTTTTCCTCTAAATACATCCTTTTACCTGAGCTATGGAAGTCTGCAACTCCTTTTGAGATACCAGGGATCTCTTAGTTGATGATTAAAGCTCTCTTTGCCTGGTGTCTGAGAATCTCTAAGAAGGTTTAGAGATGTGCTATGCACTTTTCCAGATTACGCACCATTAACAGTGCTCTGAGAGAGTTTAGAAGGCTGGGCTGCTGTCCGTCAAGAGTAAAAGGTTGATCTGTTCTGTTTCTTCTTTCACAATTATGCACAACTTTGCTTCTCTCACAAAATGTGGATAAAACATTAAAATTGGCACCATAAATACTTTTGCAAGGAGCTGTCTTTGGCTGATTAGATTGCTCCAGATGGAGTGTAGGGTGTGTGTAGAGTCAGAGTACCGGTTGGTTGAGAGTATGAGAATGTGGGAGAGTTGGAAAGAGAATCTAGGTGTACAGAAATAGAGAAAAGTTGGCCTAAAGCCGAGAAAAGGTGGGAAACTAACGAGACTCGTGTTTGTGTGAGTGGAAGAGAGAGAGAGAAAGAGAGACCGGTCAATGTTCAGAACACTTACTGTTGGCTATGCTGGTGGCAGTGAAACTGTCTGCCATTCCTGAGACCTGGCTGGCAATGCTGATCTCACTGGCCCTCCGTTGGCCCCGGGAGACAGGGCCCATTATGGGAGATGAAGGGTACGAACTGTCCATGAAGACACCACCATGAGACTGAACAACATCCGCTATTGAGCCCAAACAAGGAGATCCCATTAGACAGAGACACAGGTAAGGTGGGTAACTCACAGTGACTGGGTGAGAGGCGAGAAATGAGGCCCCACAAGTACAGTAGGGGGGTGGGGGGGGTGAAAAACCAAATGAACATGCTGGCTGGGGTCAGATTTATTCAACTGACTGACATGTAAATATACCAACAAACACCTATAACAATTAAAGCTGGAGTATAAGCTTGAAACTATATATAAGGTCAATTATTTGGAGAAATGGGGCTGGAGATTTTATAAGATCAGACAATCGCCAAAAGAAAACACAAGACTCAGTTTATCAAAAATATAGATACTAAGCTTCACGTTTAGCCAACAAAGCAGCACAACAATGGGTTAAAATGACTCCCAAAGCAGAAGTTTCCACTTGTCAACATCACGAAACCCAAAATCATAGAAACGATACAGAATACACTTGGTGGTAGCAGCACAGCACAAACCAGAAATCCTGCACCCTCAATACACACGACAGCAGAGGGAGACACACTACAACAGATGCTCAGCAGGTTCGTTTCCATGAGTATTTCCATCACTTAAAATATCGATATGTTGGGATTTTGGTTTAAAACATACAAAACAAAAAAAACTCTTTAAAAAAAAGTGATATCTGTTCAAGCAACCAACAGAAGTTATCATCAGGAATTTCATTATAACTTTAAGCACATAATCATTTAAATTAAGACACTGCTCCCCGGGCGCCCCAAGATGGCAGCTCACTGCTCCCCATGGGGACGGGTTAAATGCAGATGTAAATTATCAATGAAATGGGGAAGAAAAGTCAACAAAAGGATAAAAAACAGCTAACCCATGTAAAAGTTACACAAACTTAACAGAAGCAGTGTTTCTATTAAAATGAAAATACCAGAAAATAAAGAATCTGGTTGATGAAATCTAATATGTGTTTTTTGGCCGATATCTGATATTAATACTAACTGGGACATCCCTAATTTAACCGGGGTGCAAAAGTTTTAACTAAATATGGATTTTCTCCCAAACAGTCAAACTAACGTATATAGGCTCAAATATATTCATACAGCTCCCACGCTAATTGAGGAAAATGTGTCTTAGTGACTTACAGAGAATCCACAAACATTTTGCAGCCGTAAAGAAAGGCGAAAATATGGATATTTCACCTGTTCATCACAAAAGCTAATACTCTATTGGCTCATCATGGCATCATTTCAACCAATAGTTTTCTTATCTTTTACTCTTGGAAACAACAGCGATGGAAATACTCAGAGAATATATAAAAAATATGCAAAACCAGTCTGATCTCTTAGGCACACAACAGGAAAATAAAAAAGAGAAGCAAGCCACAAATGGAGGGAGTGAATGAACAAGGATGGAGGAAACATGGAGGTGAACGGGAGATGCTACACACACTCAAAGGTGGTGGGTGTTGCTCTCAGGGAGCTGTCCTGCCAGTTTAGCACGGGAACAGGAATGCAGGTCTCACTGATGGTCTCCTGACAGCGGAAGGACAGGGGGGGCCCGCTATCAAGTAGCAGCTGAGCGTTGCTCTGGACTGTCTCCACTACAGAGGGAGTTGGAGGAGTGGGTGGAAGGGAGGAAGGGGGGAGGCAGAGGTCAGGGGTTGGTTTATAGGTGTGCGGATATGGGGACAGGAGACCGAGAGAGAGAGGAGGAAGGAAAAAAAAGACAAGGAAGACACAAAAACATATGAAGCAAGAACATGAAACGAGAAAGAGGTCAGGACCTCTGGACCAAAACTGTTTCCCAGCAGGAATGGCAAATTTCAAACACTTAAGAATGCAAACTGAACCCAAGAGGATGGACCATACTGCTCTTTCTTTCAGAGAGTGTGAATAGATAGATAATGCTAATACAGATGCACTTACTGCTCAGGTTCACCCAGAGCAGTCTGGGTTAGGTTTAAAAAAAAAAAAAAAAAGACATTGTGAAGAAAAATAAATAAAAATTGTTCATCAACCAATGCTGCCTGCCTTCAAAGAAGAAAAACGGCACAATTTACTTTATACATCAGGTCAATAATGAATAAAGACCTGAGGCTGTTTTCAACAGAAACCTTTCAAAGCAAAAAAGGTAAAAACTGATGGACTCGGAGGATTTTATGGGGAGAAATATATCCAATTAAAGCAGGGAAATTATACACCTTTTTTTCTGACTTTAATACATTTTGGTAAAAGGCTGTTAAATAAAATAAAACTGAAAAGGTGAAAAGAAGTAAAGATGTTCTAAATGTCTTTTTTTAAGTGTCTCTGTATCTTAGTTTGGGAGAAAAACATCCAGCTTTCAGGCGTACGTTTGCAACCTGCAGGCAAATGATAGCATAAAAAACAGGTGGTTGAAGAGCTAAGGATTACTTTATTAAATTTAATGTTCCAAAAGAGACAACAAGCAGGACATTGGCCGTTTTTAGATAAATAACAGAAGACAACCAGTAGAAAAAGGATTTACTTTGCTCTTTCACTTGCTGGCTTTTGCCTTCATACGTCACTCCTAAGTGTAACTCACCCAGTAAGGTCGAGTTTCCGTCTCCCAGGGGGAAGCGTTGGTAACGGGGGACACTAAAGGGGGGGAGGAGGTGAAATTTCCTCTCCAATAGAGGCTCCAGGCGGGAGGCAGAGGGATCAGCTGGGTGGAACAAGTTATAGACCTGCTGACAGGCCGGCCTCAGCTGGGCCACTAGAGGGGGAAATCAAACCAAAGATATGGGGAATGAGATCAAAGGAACAAGATAAATAATTAAGGCATTTTTAATAAAACATTTTAAATTTAAGAAATTCCAAAACACATTTAAAACCACTGCCTTTCGTTTTATGGAAAAGCTCACCATCCAGCATAGGGATTACAGTTTTCCTCAAAGCCAGCACCAAGCCCAAGGGAGACCCAAAGAGGAAAACATCCGCCACCTCAAAGTCGAACTTCCCCAGGGAGCTTCCGTCCAGCATGGTGCTGCTGCTGGACCTGCGGGACACTGCGTCATTCCGAAGGACGCTAGAGTGCAAGCTTAAAACAAACCACAGCTGTTAGTCCTTTTGTACCTTCATCTTTTTTCATCTTATTAACGCTCCACAAAGGGTCAACACTGAGACACTGCATTCAGTACTAATTTTGCATGGTATGGATACTGATAACAAATGTTCATTTTAGATTTTATTACCATTTGCACATTAAAAGGAGAACACTTTAGACAACCTTAAAGTATTGTCAAATTTAGCATTAAAATTTAGATTTTTTGTTTTGCATTTATTTACATGCTTACTTAACTAGCATCTGGCTGGTTAACCAAGAGCGTTTTTCATTTCAACAAAAATATTTTTTATGTCTCTACTTATCTTAAAAATTCAGTTTTTTCATCTCACTGTATCGGAAATTGAAATGGAGTATTTCTTGGGTATTGATATTAAATTTGACATTTTTACTATTGTGACAACCATTTTATAAAGATATGAAAAAAAAGGATATAAAGAGATTCTAACAGATCAACACAAAGTAATGCTTGATATTAAGGGGTGTGAAGTATGACACAAAACGTTCCTTTAGGAAAGACTGTTAAAAAAAAAAAGCCATTGCTGATAGAAAACCTACGAGTTCATGTTGCAGATTTTGTCAGCAGCCATGTATGGAAAATAGAGGACATTCTGATAAGATACATTTTTTTTCACCTTTCTGATTGATGGAAAACAAGGAATGCATCCCCCTGATTATTTCACCTTCCCTGTGAATCATGATGGAGGCAGCTTCTCACTGAGAAGGGCGATTTTCTTCAACAGGAACAGGGAAGTTGCTTGGAGTTGATGGGAAGGAGGAATCTTTTTAATGTAAAACGGGACAATTCTTGAAGAAAACCTATATGAGGCAGCAAAATGCTTGGGATGGAGGTCAAAATTTGAACTCTAGGAAAGCGGCAAGAAACTAACAGCCAGGGCTATAATGGAATGGTTAAGCTTATCTATGTGTTTGAATGGGCCTGAGTCCAGAGCCCGGTCTACATATGAATCTATGGCAAGACCGAAAGATAGAGGATCCACGTTCTTTCTGTTGTACAGAGATGAAAATATAATACATGGACATATGGCAAAAGACAAACAGCTCTAACTTTTACCAAGCAGTGACCCAGGAGGGCTCAGCACATGTTCCAGACTTTTAGGGAGAAATAGATATTCTATCTCCTTCATATAATTGTACTGGCCTGAAATATAAGATGATATTAAAGATAAAGTAAAGGAAGGGAATTAATTTGAAATGAATGTAAAAGCTTAGAGGGAATTAATACTTTTTTCAAAGCAGTACTACCACAACATGTACAGTATATGCAGTACTGGCGCCCCCCAGGGGCGTGTTTTTTTAACAGTCCTCTCCACACATAGGACGATGCTGCCTGTCCTCACCACCCTCAACAACACAATGGCTGCTGTGAATTACTGCCTTTTCCAAGCTTTGCGGTGTAAGGTTTGTCCACCAAACAGGACAGCTCCAATGAGCTTCAATGAGGTCTGCAGAGAAGATCATCTCGGCCAATATTATCTCCATCCAGAACTTGTGCAGGTTTAAGTTCGGGAAAAGGGGCCAGGAAACATTTCTGTTGATCCCACATAAACTGTTCAGGCTTTTTACCCTCAGGTTGGCACCGCAGAGCACCGTGTTGTAACAACTTGTCTCTCCCATGAACACCCAGATCTAAACCAGGCATATCTGCATTCCTTCAACCACCTCCTCCTCGTTTGTAGAAACATGTATGCACACATATTTACAATTCAATGTCCATAAAACATCTTCAATGAGAGCAAAGAGGAACCAGAGTGAAGTTCCTTGTTTGTGTGTGCAAACTTATGATTAAAACTTATTCTGATGATTGTCAAGAGATCCATGCTTTTGCTCTGGTATGTATTAATGTCATCACTCACCTTGACAAAAAAGCTTGGTGCTGTTTAATTGTGTCCATCTCGTAGGTGGAGGAGTCACTTCTCTTGCGTGGCAGCTGCCTCTTGGTCTCATCGCTTGAAGTGGCACGAGGAATATCAATGTTACTGCGACTGAGGTGGCGGCTGCCCTCCAGGGTTGGAGAAGAGGATCCATGTCCACTGTTGACAATGATCCCTGGAGAGAGAAGGTCTTGGTCCTACATGAGCAAAGATAACAAATATTCCTTTAAAAAAAAAAACTGTATCATAATGGCCAGTTTAGGATGTTAATGCTTCCTTACCTGCACGCTGATGACACTGCCCCTGCGGCTGCTGTTCTGGCTTTCATTTACGGCAGGGGAGCTGTGACAGAGAGCATCAAATCCCAATATTCCTCCCACGCAGTCCCCAATGAGACAAACCTGGAAAGAGAAGTTTCAAGTAAAAAAGAAAGCGTAACAATAGTTGTATGTAATTTAAACATCATTCTTCTTAAAAAGTTTTAACAGGAGTCATCTTTATCTATATCCATGATACGTTTGAGGAGAGACCATCAACATAAGTAATTTTGTCAGAAATTTTGATTCCAGCCTATGATTAACTGAAGGATGAATCATTTCTGAAGTCATTATATATATATATATATATATATATATATATATATATATATATATATATATATATATATATAT